>NW_018164886.1:124200-143614 GCF_001263595.1 Phalaenopsis equestris
TATAAATAAAAAATATAATCAGAACTATAGTTATACTGTTGCACATAATCAGTTTCGGCATCACAGAGCACTTCCTTGAGGTAAAAGCAAGAAGAAGGAAGAAGAAGAAGATTGTTCACCCTAGGCTACTTCTTGGTGGCTTGTAGCAGAAGAGAAATTATGTTTATTTCTCTTGTAAGTTTGTCTTCTTCGGTGTATCTCAGTGTATCGGTGCTTCTTCTTCGGTGTATCTCAGATTAGAGAGAGAAGAAAAGAGAGAGAAGAAGAGAGAGCAACAAAGTGAGAGTGAGAGATTCCTCTTGTAGGTCGAAGTGATCGACTGGTGTAAATTCCTCAAGTAGTAAAATCCTCTGCAACTCCATGGAAATAGACAATTTCCAGAACCACGTAAATATGTGTGTTCTATTGTGGTGTTACTATTTTCCGGTGTAAATTTTTTTTCATTCTATTTTTCTCTTCGTCCATTGTTCTCTTGTTATATATATATATATATATATAACATCAACCAACTAGTGTATATCTATAGATCACAATACAACAACAACAAGTTTATCACATGTAGAGTTTGTCACAAGTAGAGTTACGGTAAATGCAGTTGCGACAAGTGGTGCTCGGCCAGAGGAGTTCGCAAGTTTGTCACAAGAGTTGCGACAGGTGGTGCTCAACCAGCGGAGTTTGCAAGTTTGTCGCAGGTAGAGTTGCGGTATGTGCAGTTGCGACAGGTGGTACTTGGCTAGAGGAGTTCGCAAGTTTTTCGCAGAACGAGTTGCGAAAGGTGCAGTTGCGACAAGTGTTGCTCGACCAAGGGAGTTCGTAAGTACATCACAAGTGTTGCGGCAGGTGTAGTTGCAACTGGTGGTGCTCGACCAGCTGAGTTTGCAAGTTTGTCGCAGGTAGAGTTGTGACAGGTGTAGTTGCGACAGGTGGTGCTCGGGAAGCAGAGTTCGCAAGTTTTTAGCAGGAGGAGTTGCGGCAGGTGCAGTGGTGAAAGGTGTTGTTCGACTAGTGGAGTTCACAAGTTTTTCACAGGATGAGTTGCGGCAGGTGGTGCTTGACCATAGATGTTCGTAAGTTTGTCGCAGGAAGAGTTACTACATGTGCAGTTGCAACAGGTGGTGCTCGACCAGAGGAGTTTGCAAGTTTTTCATAAGAGGAGATGCGACAGGTGTTGTTCGACCAGCGGAGTTCGCAAGTTTGTCGCAGGAGAAATTGTGATAAGTGTAATTCGCAAATTTTGCGTTTTGTTCGCAGGTTTTTTTACAGGAGAAATTGTGATAGGTGGAGTTTTGCTGGTGTACGCAATATTTCAGTCGAATTTTTGTCCGAACAAGAAATGTGCTTTGTGTGAAAATTTTGATTCACGAATCACAAGAAAATGCAGAAAAATTGCTGCAATTAATAGAGAAAATTTCATTTTTATTTGAATTTATTTGTGGTGTATTTTGTTTCAATACAACGCATGACAGGAACTCAAGTATAGGGAGATAAAAATCAAATTTAAGTAAGCAGACAACTTGTTGAAATTGTGGCAAGGCTGACCACATAAAGAAGAACTGCAGGAATCCTAAGAAGATGGAGAATGATAGTGCAAATGTGGCATCTGAAGAATCAAAAGATGCAATATTGTTGGTAGTTCATAGTTTTGTTGAAGACTTGATATTGGATTCAGGGCCTTTGAATGTGATAGGAAATCTACTAGAGGCCAGAGTGCAGGGAAGTGATGGAAATGAAAAGGAAAGTGGGTATGGGGCACCCATTCCTATTGTTTCACAGACAGATGTTGAAGAACCACATAGCTATGAAAAAATCTTGCAAGATGAAATTTCGAACAAATGGGAGCTGACATAACTTACACTAGGGAAGAATGCATTGCACAACAAGTGGGTGTACCAAACAAACAATCTCAATAATATATAAGAAAACAACAAAATAACAAGGTACAAGGCTAGACTTGTTGAAAGAAAGATCAAAATAACATATCACCAATCCAGGATGTTTCCCATGCAGTGGGAGTTGTAAGCAGACTTAAGAGTGACCTAGGAAATAGCTTGGAGGTACAAAGCTATGTGGAGTCTGCTGATATGTTGATTGAAAGTGTTACTCTTGAGAAATTAAAGTTATGCACAACTTCAGTTGGTCTTCTGGAGTGAAGACAGAGGCTTTGAGTTGCAGAGGTGGAGGATTCACAGTGAAGGATTCAGTTCGAGGAAGAAAATGTTGATGTCTGTGTATCGGTCTCCAAGTTTAAGATTGTTAGCAATGGAGCCCGATTTCGCCAATTTCGCCTTCCTCGAAGACTCCCGCTCCAGCTTGTTGCGCCCTCTCCTGCTTCCGTTCGCAAAAGTTCGTGACCGCGACCTTACTGTTTCGCAAACCGTTCCCGCCTTTCTTTAACGCGAAGCGAAGCATCCCTTCGTTCCTTCCTTTTCGTATTAAAACCG
Source organism: Phalaenopsis equestris (assembly GCF_001263595.1). Taxonomy (NCBI): domain Eukaryota; kingdom Viridiplantae; phylum Streptophyta; class Magnoliopsida; order Asparagales; family Orchidaceae; genus Phalaenopsis; species Phalaenopsis equestris. The sequence continues at coordinate 126,642 of NW_018164886.1, forward strand.
TCGGATGGCTCTACTTGGGTTTAGAAGTCACAGTTTGAGTTCTTCTTCGGTTTCCTCAGGATAGAGGAAGGTTTCTCGGGGTAGAGGAAGAGAAGTGCAAGGAGGAGCTGTTCATTGTGGCAGAAGGAAGAAGGAAGAAGAAGAAGATTGTTTTCCCTAGGCTTCTTCTTGGTGGCTTGTGGCAGAAGAGAAACTGGGTTTATTTCTCTTGTAAGTTTGTCTTCTTCGGTGCATCTCGGTGTAACGTTTATTCGGTGTATCTCGGTGTAGAGAGAGAAGAAAAGAGAGAGAAGATGAGAGAGCAACGAAGTGAAAGTGAGAGATTTCTTTTGTAAGTCGAGGTGATCAACTGGTGTAAATTTCTCAAGTAGTAAAATCCTCTGGAACTCCGTGGACATATACAATTTGTCGAATCACATAAATTTGTGTGTTCCGTTGTGGTGTTACTATTTCATGATGTGAATTTTTTCTCGTTTTATTTCTCGCTTCGTCGATCGTTCTCATGTTTGATTTAGATATATATATCATCAACCAACTGGTGTATATCTATAGATCACACAACTACTTCAACAACTGGTATCAGTTGTGGCAGGTGCAGTTGCGGCACAGGTGGTGCTTGGCCAGAGAAGTTCGATGAAGTGGATCGATCTATCCTTCACAACTTATCAAAATGGTGTAAATGTTTACTCGTGATGGGCCTGATCATCTTCAAACAATTGATGAATAGAGCTTCATTTTTTCATTCTTACCCAAACTTGGGCCAGAAACTATGATCGTGGATACTATCAAAAACCCATTAATGTGTCAAACTGTAAAATAATATTCATTCACTGATAATATGTGAATAGCATGTCAGTAATTAAGGCCTGTGATAAATTGTTGGATGGTTCCATACATATTTATATTATTTATTTGCTTTAATTAACCTCAATATAATACATTTTACATGAGTAGTAATCATAAACTTAGTCGAGAATCTAATCACTTGAAAAACAAAATGCAATCAATGGTCGCCAAATCTTGTGCTCATGATCTTTATAATTCATGGCAATTTTTTCCAGCTTTTTTGTTTGATTTATTTTTTTTCTCGTAGAATCAACTCTTACTTATGCCATCTAATTTATTTTCATTCTATTCTTACTAATAATTCATTTCTTGGATTCAAGCTCATCATATTTTCTTAATTAGGAAAAAAAAGAGAATATGTTATTCAATTAACCAAATATGATTTTTAAACCCAGTAGTAAACTATGGTTATATTATACCATAAATGCAAGAAAAAAATTAATATTTATAAGGAGAAACTAAATATCATCATAATAAAACTTCCTTATATAAAATCTCTCTTATGTATATATAGCACTAAAAAGTAATGAAAAAATTCATTCAAAAAAAAAAAAACAACTTTCATTATTTTTCATTTTTTGATATATTTCACTTTATGATTCTTTCATTTGATATATTTGCATATCTACTAATGTGCTATGCATTAGACCACACTTTCACTATTTGATGTCTTTTCATTCTCTAATATTAACTTTTTTACTGACATTTTTTTCTTAAATATTAATCTTTCGCAATCAAAATTTTTTAGCCTATGCTGAGATCGCAATAATCATCTGATCGGGAGACAATGATCTTTCTAATAAATTAGATTCATTATTTAATTCTCATTTTTACCTTAAGTCGAGCTTGTTGATTATAATCTTTTAATGTTCATTACTATATAAATAAATTTATTTTTCATGAAGAGAATATTTCCTATTTGATTAATAAGTTTGAAAGAAATTGGACATTTATTTTGAAAAAAAAAAGGTTATATAAAGTTGAATTAATTTAAGAAAAAACATATATTGGGTACCCCTTTCAAACATTATTATATAATACTTTCTTACTATAAAGAAATGTGTTCTGGCACTAGAGGATAGAAAAATGTTTAGATTTGAGGTCGGAGGTGATTAAATTAAGATTAGTAGGCCCACATACATCAAGGTGTTTCCCCTGCACCTGCACCTGCACCCAGGAATATACCGTTTAGCACTCACAGACGAAAAATTATTGCATACGGACGGTGTCCAATTCTGACCGCAGATCACAGTGATCCACGGTCAGGATGCAATAAAAAAAAAAAAAACTAAAGTGGAGTCCACCGAAATACATCATGACCGTAGATCAGCGAGATTTACGGTCAAGATCGGACACCGCATGCATCTCTGCAACCCATTCCTAGAACACTTTGAGTGTTATGTGAGTAAATATGAAAGTCTAGGTGTAAGATATGTAATTTTTCTTAAAGTGATGATGTAGACTAGAAATCCATCATATAATTTGTTGACGGTTGGTAATTTGAGATTGATCAATTAGTAATGGGCTACAATTATCGTGAATATTCAGACATTGATTAATAATAATAAAAAAAAGGCTAAACCTCACTTGTGCTTTATTTTGTCTGCCTTCTTTTTCTTCTTCCCAGCTCCCGCTCCGCGGAATCCTCCCTTCAGAGCTTGGGAGATCCACTCCCACATTTGCTTCAGTTTTCCAGCTCCAGCGTCATCCTTCTTAGGCGCTCTACTGCCCCTGTCGAACCGTCCAGAGACAGAGTCGAGCGACTGTGAATGATTCGCACAAATTTAGACAAGCAGGACCACGAAAATTAGCACATTAATTAGTCATGTAATTCAAAAACGGTTCTTGATTTTTTCTCTTTTATTTTAAAAAAATATCACTATAAATCAAGCTGAGTGGTTGGGAGCAGTCGAAGAACATTGGCATGGGAAAAGTCGTCAGACTAATTCGAATTCTGTCTGGACGGTCCGGCAGGGGCAGTAGAGGGGATGACGCCGGAGCTGGAAAAATGAAGCAAATGTGGGAGCGGATCTCCCAAGAGCTGAACTGAGTATTCCGCGGAGCTGGAGCGGGGAAGAAGAAAAATAAGACAGATAAAATAAAGCACAAGTCATGTTTAGCCTTTTTTTTATTATTATTGATCAATGTATAAAATAACACTTGTTAAATTCTAAAAGTGAAATACATCTTTTCATGGATGAGTTTAAAGCAAATATATGTACATATGAAAGTTCAGGTGTATGATATGTAAATACATAAGAAGTGCATGCTATGTATGTAAATTTCTCTTCTTTTTAAAGCACATTTCTACGTTTCTACGATCACCATATGTAAGTTCAAGTACATTATATATATATATATATATATATAGTATATTTTCTATATACATAAATCTCATCAGTAAAGCTCAATCAAAGGAATCATCTCTAAAATAAAAAGAACTGGAACTTTTCAATAATTATATTATCTTCTAATAAAAGAAATGTGCATTTTTATAGATACCAAACAATTTCTATTTATTTACATATCTAACAAAAAAAAAAGTTTGATTTTTGTATTTTTAATTATAAATTTTTTTAATATCACATCTAATATATCACTAGTATTGACTTTTAACAGATAAAATACACTGTTTTATGCATATTTTGAATGATTTAAATGTAAATATTAAAATTTAGGTGTTAGATATGTGAAAGCATTGAAAAAGTATTTCAAATATATTTCATTGATAAAAAAAAAGAAAAAAAAAGAGAAATATATCAATAAAATAACTTTCAACTTTATTATTTCAAAATATGAAAATTTAAATTAAAAAAATTTAAGCTTCATTCAATCCAATGTTACATAAATACCACACACTTTTTATATATTTATAGTCCATATTTACATGCATTACACTCGAGCGTTTAATATTCTATTAAAAGTATCGCTGCAATTAATTTTTAAAATGAAATATACTATTTCATATGTATTGTTTATAACATTAAGGTGTTATAAATATGAATATGAAAGTTTAGATGTTAGACATGAATAAGCAAAAAAAAAATTGTGTGGCAAGTAGTTAAATATAAAGGTTTAGACATGAGATTTATGAATAGGTATTATTTGCATGCTATGTAATTTTATTGAGAAATTTATAAACATGCCACAGATTTCTTATGTGTATACACTTATAATTTCCGAAGTTTGATATTTATATTTATAACACATTAGTGTCATAACTGTACCTCGGGATGTACTAACATGAAGCTTGAGGAGATCCAACAATTTAAGAGACAAAAATGTACAACTAAGGAAGGCTCTGGTGGCATCAGTTTTGGATGTCACATGTGTGGGATGTCCACGTGAGTGTATCAGGGTAATGTTTCGTGCATGTGTTTCTCGTAACTCGAGATATTCGGTTGAGTCAATACCCTTCGAGGTTACGCTTCCACATTTTTTTTTTCTGTTAGGTTATTGACTCTAAATAGTGTCGAAATAACTCCGCAATAACCCCCTAATAACATTCGCAAAAGTTATTGAGGGGTCATTGGGAGGGGATTGCGCACGAAGAGTTGTGTGCGTTCTCTGTACGTAAATATTTCTCGTGTTGAGGAGCACGTTGCCGAGGTTGTTTTGCTAGACTCTGACTTTCGCTTAGGCGAAGGACGGTTGGCATTTTGCACGACGGACGACTCTGATCCAGTCAACGAATATTATGCGTGGCTTCGCATGCGTAATTTGCTCGAATTGACTCGATTTTCAGTAAAGTTGTCTAGATGACCCCAAACGACGAAACAAACCATGTGAGTGCGTCCGAAACGTCGATTTTACATAGGCAGGATGTCCATTTCGCTGTGCCTTTGCGGGTGGGCTAAAGTTGCGTGAATTATCTTTTTTTGGGTCGATCGCCAAAAAAGTGGTTCGAACGACCCCAGATAACGAAATGGACCGCACGAATGCGTCTGAATGTCGATTTTAGCTAAGAAGGATATCAACTTCGCTGTGAGGACGTATACTAGTTAAAAGTGCTCAGAGAATAATAATAATAATAATAATAATAATAATAATAATAATAATATTATTATTATTATTATTATTATTATTATTATTATTATTGTACTATAAAACTTTAGTGAGCCCTAACTCTCCATCTCGCTATCTCCTATCAAAGCTCGACGTCGACCGCTCCTCGTCGGCGGACGTCATTGCAGCCGACTGCCGAGCTCCCTTCTCTCTTCTTCGCGGAACAGACAACGTCTCCCCCTCCTTGCGCGGCTTGCCTCCTCCCTCTCGACCTCGATGACCTCTCTGGGGAAGTGCTCCTCGCAACACACAATGATTCAGAGTTCCCATTTGTCTTCTCCTTCTGCAGTGCTTTTTATCGAAACCATGGAGGCAAAAGGGAAGGAAAATCTGGGTAATTTCTTGCTCTAATTATGTTACAATATGCAAGCATATTAATTCATAAGTAAATGAGTTTAGATCTTTTATGATTTAGAAGCCCTCAACTACTAATTGATGTGATTTCTCTATATGCAAGGATGCTAATTCATAAATATAGATATGTGTGGATCTTTTGTTATTTGAAAAACACTTAAAAAGTACGCTAATGACTTGTTCTGATTTCTTCTATTACTAGGGAGCAATGTAGATGAGCTCGTTGCATATAATCCTCATGCAAAATTTCTTTGATTCCTTGCGTGATAAATTTGGGCATGTTTAGGCCCGAGCGACCCTTCTCGAAGGTACGTACCAGTCTCATTTTTGTATGCGATAATCCTTTATTTTGTGTATTTTGCATTCCTGACTATTATTTTCCTGCTTTCTTTATGTTTCATTGCGAGATTCTCTAGAAATAAAGCCTCTTGCCCTCACTAGCTCCTGCTCGTTTATGTGTCTCGTTGTGAGGTATGTTGGTACATGGATCAGACGCTGACAGCTTGGAGCAAGCAAAGTGAATGCGCCCACAACCATAACGGTGGTGAGATTTCCTTAAACCCTAGCCAGCTTTAGAATAAGTGGTATCTAGGCGTGTGAGTTCAATTGCCCACACGGAGTGTGTGCGTCGGCATGAGCCAGCATGTCGACGTGATGATGTGCCTATATGATTGATCATAGATTTACCTAGAGGAAGCTGGAATCCTATCGCTGGCTAAGTCTTCTACGAAGCTTAGTGATTCCCTATTGTGAGCCTTGGGCCTTGATTTCCACGTGTTGGAATCCCAAATTTCATAGCATTGATTCTCCTAATCTCCATTGGAGGGATTAGTTGAATTTGATCATAGAGAACAAAAAAAACTTTGTAGATAGTCCATCCTATAAGATTGTGGGTGTTCGTAGAGCGGAAAAAGCTTTGTAGCTAGTCTTCCCTACGAACGGTGGAGAGTTTACCCTACGAGAAATCGGAGGGGGGAGCCCTTCGCATTGCCATGCCAGAGCTGAAGGTAGCGATGACGCAGATCCTAGTGTGTCAACCTTGTGTTTCCTAAGTGAGGTCGTTAGGACGAGTTCCATGTGTCGTTGAGTGGTTGGGTTACATTACATGTGCATGTAGCATTTCTTAGCATTTTTGGCGTATGGATTGTATTGCATGTCATATTCATGATCATTTGAGCACTTCGGTTCAATCGGTCGTCTCGATCCCGCTGACAGGTTACTTGGTTTGACCAACCGACCTAGTCTCGTCGACCGATCACTTTAGTTGGATTGGCCGCACCTGCTCGGTCGACCGACCACTTTGGTTTGACTGGCCTCCCAATCTGATCAACTAATCACTTCAGTCTGGTCGGCCCAGTCGACCGATCACTCGGGTCATATTGCATGTTCCATCAAAATTTGCATGTGAATGCTTGCCTGTTTGCACGAGCACTGTCACTTATTTAAGTTGCACTCTTGATCGGGTCGTTGCCTCCATGGTATGCCCACCCTCAGATCACTGCCTCCTTGGCATAACCATTTATTTGGTTTGCTGCTTCCACGCTTTGTTCATTTTTGGGTCACTGCCTCCTCAACATACCCACCGCTACTACAGTATGCGCATCTCCGGGTCACCACCTCTTTTACATACCCATTTGTTTGGGCCACTGCCGCTATGATATGCCCATCTCTAGGTCACTTCTTCCTTGGCGTACCCATCTGCTAGGCCGCTGCCATCACGGTATGCTCATCGTCGAGTCGACATATCATATTCATTTAGGTTGATGTCGTCACTACCTCCTCGGCGTACCCATCTGTCGAGTCGCTGCCGTCATGACATGCCCAACCCTAGGTAACTACCTCCTCGGCATACCCATTTGATCGGTCCACTGCCTCCTCGGCGTGCCTATCCTTTCGGTCGCTGCCTTCATGGCATGTCCATCATTTCTAAGTCACTGCTTTCGTGACATACTCGCCTTCACCACTTTGGTGCACTTGTTATATGTGTGCTACATATCTTGCATGTTTGCATGCATGCTCAGTGAGTACCTCTTTGGTAAGGTGTAAATACTCTTTATAGGTATCTTTTTACTCAATGCAAACTCACCTGCAACCAATGCCTGCTAATTGCATGGCATCCTGAGTCCTCGGGCAGGTGTAATTCCTCTTTATAGGTAGCCCGTGTTACTGGTGCATTCCGTTTGTGTGTGTTATGCTGCATGTAGCATCCTTGCATTCATTAGCATGATGTGTGTTTGCCCTTTTGGGTGCCTGTTGTGATTGCCCCATACTTTGGTCGAGCAATCACAATGTTGGCTTCTTGGATGATTGTTTGTTTGCCCATTCCTTGATGGCTTGTCCTATTCGTTAGGAGAGTGACTTCGTGTCGGTCGTGATGCCTTAAAGAGCATTGCTTGCTGGATTGATCCCGGTGAACAACGCGAGTTAAGTCATCAGGATTGACACGAGTATGATTGTGCTAAGGATCTAATAGATTTAACTTGTGTCATCCCTTTTTGTGAAACCATTTAGATCCTTCAAATCTTTAGGATGGGACCGGCATGACGACCCCATCAAATTCATACAATACCCCGACTTACCCCGCACTTAGTCACCAGGTTATTGCAATTTAACAGCAAATGGTGTGCTAGACTATGATTTCAGTTGCTATGTAGTTTTTTTTTATGCCTGACTATTGTTTTTTATTTCCTGGATTGGTTGCCTTAGCCAGGTATAACTCTTTTGCATTATGTTTGTGGTGTGACTGCATGTTTCATATGTATGGTAGTGTATTAGTGCATTTTTTTGCAGGGAGTCATGCCTCTTTATGCACACATAGGTACCACTATGAGGGAGCAATTAATGATTTCTAACAACTTGCTTGCAGGTGCTATTTTGCTCCCCCGCTTATAAGACAACACTCATTATACGTTATATGCATGTGAGCTTTCCTGCTAACATTTATCTTTTATGTAAAACTGAGTCTTTTTCTTTTCATATGTACTTTTAGAGTCTAGGAGAGTCATGTAGCAGAAATAAGATACGAGCACTGGTTCCGAGGCATTTAGAGCGGGAACCACGTGGAGGGGACCAGGAGCAGATGATCGTGACCCGTATCTTAATTTTACATTTTTCATTGATGTATAGAATTAGGACAAAGAATGTATATGCAAAATTTGACTGCCTTTTTATTTTCTAGGATATGTTGCCGGCACAACGACATCGGCCTTTTATTATTTTATTTGACTTGTTTTACTTTTAGTACTTGTCAGCATTTCTATACATCTGCATGAATTTTTCCTTGTTTCTTTTTGCAATCTCGGATTTTACGATACAATCTAGACTCATTAAAGACCCTAAAATTGTAAAGTTTCTACAAAATATTAAATAAAATATTCAAGATAATTAAAATTTAGGAATAAACTATTCAGGACTTTAAAAATTACACTTTTATTTCTTGTATATATTAATAAGGCTTCCACAATAATTAAGGACCACTCTAGATAATTGCATTCATATTTACATATCCAGAGGAGGAGTCCCCGTACTTCTCTAACCTCACTGGCTCATCATATCTTTATATATGTGGTTATCTAGTGCGCTTAGGGTGTTAGAAAGTTCCCCGAACTAAACGAGGTGTAAGTCTTTTTTTTTTGAGCATTTTTCAGCTTTGTGACTGAACCTCCACTTATCTTTCTTTCTTGAGGCATATTTTCCACTAGCAGGTATAAGTTCCATCTTTTGGAGCTCCAACTTTTAGTCATAGGTGTTGGCATCAATTTTTTATGTCACGAGTGTAGGGTGTCTACTTGCATAACTCGAGATAGTTTACGGCCTGTCCGTAACATCAAGTAGTTTAGACACCCACCCATGACCTTTCGATGCATGTTGAAGGGCATTTAGCCAAAGTCATTCTACAAGGCTTTAGTTTTTTCTTAGGTGAAGGTCGATCAGCATTTGACACGTTGGAGTAATTTTATTAAATCAACGAATATTAGTTGTCGCGTCGCATGCGAAATTGGTTCTTATTGGCCTGGTCATCTGAGAAGTTGTATAGATGACCTCAAATGGCAAAACGGACCACGTGACCATGTTTGAAACGTCGATTTCACTAATGGAGGATGTTTATTTCTCTACAACTTCACGAGTGAGCTAAAAATGTATAAATTATCGTTTCGTGCCTGATCTTCAAAAAAGTTGTCTGGATGACCCTAGATAATGAAACATACCACATAAGCATGTCGTAACGTCAATTTCACCTAGGGAGGAGTGTGAATTATTATTTTGAGCCTGATTGCTAAAAAAATAGTCCGAATAACCCCAAATGATGAAATGGATTGTGTGATCTCGTCCAGAACATCCATTTTACCCAGGGGACGCTCATTTCACTACAACGCCATGTTTGGGCGAAAAATGCACAAGAGGGAGCTTTAAATAATAATAATAATATTATTGTTATTATTATGAAAATTAAAAAAAGTATTATCCTTTTTAATCTCACACTCCTCTCTCTCTCCCTTATTCCTTATCTGATCACACGCGCTCCTCTCCCACTTTCTTCGTGAAACTTCTCAGTTGTACTCTAGCCCATCTCCATCTTCTCCCTCGCGCCCAAGTCTCGTAGGCCACTGCTCCTTGTCGGCAATCCCGTCGTCGTCCACACCTCTCCTCTGGCTATCGGTGCATGTGGCTTCCTCTCGACCAAGACACTCCGTCGGTCTCCTCCAACTTCAGCGACCAGATCTGGCCGACCTCAGCTCCTTTCTTTGCAGAGATCCAACCTTCTCTCCTCCTTCCATGCTTTGCATCCTCAACACTTCTTCTCAACCTTCCTCTGACGTTTGAGCCTTCTCCAACATGTGAAACTTATGTCGTCATCTCACTTCCGACCAATACCTGCTTTGCATGCAGAAAACACTCCTTGTTTTTTTCTTTGCGTGCCACCGACGAGCTATCTCCTTCAACTAATCTTCCCATATTTTAAGTGATTAGAAACCCGTCAGAGTGATCCACCATCGATGGAAAACAAGGGTACCACTATTATAGGGGCATGGACATCTTTCATCTTGTGGGAAAGACCTTCGCTGACGCTTCTTCTCGTAGGCATCCTCGCGGGTTCCCCTCTTTCTCCGATGTTGAGTGTCGCTAAGGTATATGTTTCTTTACATTTTTATAAGGTCAATTTTTTTTGGTACTTTGCATACCTCATTTTTTCTTATTAGCTCCAGTCTTCATTTGTTGGGAGGTAAATGACCGCAGTCACATTTGCGAAGGAGCGAGCTTGGAGCAAATAAAGAGAACACATTCGCAACCGTCACAGTGGTGAGATTTCCCTATACTCTTAACCAGACTTAAAGTTAGTAGTGTCTATGTGGGTTTGATCACCCATATGGGGTGTGTGCGATAGTGTGAGCTGACATGATGATGTGCCTGTGTGATGGTTCTTTGATTTTTTAGAGGGAGTCATAAGGTAAAAATTCCATGCATTGTCCACCCTTTTTTTAAGTCAGATGAACCCCTATTTTGTGAGCCTTAGGCCTTGGTCCCCATGAGCTGGAATCCTTATTTCCTACGGCTTTGGCGATCCTAATCTCCCTTGGAGGGATAAGTTGAGTTTGATCGTAGAGGATGACAAATGCTTTGTAGCTAGTCTATTCTATAAGATTGTGGGTGTTTGTAGAGCGAAAAAATCTTTGTAGCTAGCATGAGCCTGGTTGGCTATCTACATGTTTGTTTGCTTCAAATTGCATTCATTTTACTTTGAGCACGTTTTCATTTCACTTCGCTCCGACCGGCCGCCCTGGCCTGGTGAGCATTCCACTTTGCTCCGACACACCGCCTCGGCCTTGTGAGTATCTCACTTTGCTTTGACTGCCCCCCCATCCTAGTGAGCATCTCACTTTTCTCCGATAAGCCGCCTTGGTTCGATAAGCAACTCAAATTGCTCTGACAGGGCACCACAACCTGGTGAGCATCTCAGTTTGCTCCGATCGACTGCCCTGACCCGGTGAACATCTCACTTCGCTCCAATCGGCTGCCCCGGCCCGGTGAGCATCTCACTTTGCTCTGACCGGCCACCCCGACTCGGTGAGTGTCTCACTTTCCTCCAATTCGCCTCCTCAGCATGGTGAGTATCTCACTTTATTTTGACCGGCCACCGTGGCCCGGTGAGCATCTCACTTTGATTCAATCAGCTTCCCCAGCCCGATGAGCATTTCACTTAGCTCCAACCGACCACCCCAACCCAGTAAGCATCTCACTTCGCTTTGATCAAACGCCTCAGACCGATGAGCATTTCACTTTGCTTTGACAGGCTGTCTTGGTCCGGTGAGCGCCTCACTTTGCTTCTATTGGCCGCCTCAGCCTGGTGAGCATCTCGCTTTGCTCTGACCGACCACCCCAACCCAGTGAGCATCTCACTTCGCTCTGACTGGACACCCTAGTCTGGTGAGCATCCTAATTTGCTCTAACAGACCCCTCAGCTGGGCAAGCATCTCACTCTGGTTTGACATGCCACTCCGGTCCAATAAACCGATCACTTTGGTTCAATCTACCACCCCGACCAGGTCAACCGTGCACTTTGGTTTGACCGGCCACCATGGACTATTCAACCACTCACTTGCATTATTACATGATGTGTATGTGCATGTACATGTTTGCTTGCTTGTTTGATATCATCTGCTTGAGTTACACTCCCTTGGGTCATTACCTTACCAACATACTCTCTTTTTTGGGCCCCTGCTGCCACGAGCATGCCCATTCCTTCGGGTCATGGCCTTACATACATACCCTCTTTTCGGGCCCCTGTCGTCATGACATGCTCATTCTTTTGCATTGCCTTACCAGCATACCCTTTTTGTGTGCGCCTGTCACCATAGCATGCTCATTCCTTTGGGCCACTGCCTTACCGGCATACCCCTCTTTTGGGGCATCTATCACCATGGCATGCCCATTCCTATGGGTCACTGCATTGCCTTCATTCTCTCTTTTTGAGCCCCTGCCACCATGACATGCCCATTCCTTTATGTTGCTTCTTTGCTGAAATACCCTTTTTTCAGGCCCCTATCGCCACGACATGTCCATTCCTTTGGGTCACTGTCATCTCGGCGTACCATCCTTGGGTTGCTGCTGCCACAGTATGCTTGTCTTTTTCTGAGTCACTAACTTCACATCATACTTTTTATCACCACTTATATATTTTGATTCGCTTGTATTTGTATTTCATGTTTGCATGGGTAGCGAGCCAGGATAGTTAGGAGAGTGACCCCGTGTCGGTCATGATGCCTTAACGAGCATTGGTTGCTGGGTTGATCCTGATGAGAAATGCAAGTTAAGTCATCGGGATTGACACAGGTATGACTGTGCTAAGAATCAAATGGATCTAATTTGTGTTACCTCTCTTTGTGATGTCCTTTAGATCCTTTGGATCTTTAGGGTAAGGTCGACATGGCTACCATGTCAAAGTCATACTATACCAAAACTTACCCCACACTTAGGCATTAAGTTAGGACACTTTTCATTAGATGGTGTGCTAGGCTAAGATTTACGTTTATAGGTGGTCTTTTTTTATGTTTGGCTATTATTCTTTGTTAAATTGGTTGCCATAGCCAGACATCCTTCTTTTGCATTTTGCTTCTGGTGTGACTGCATGTCTCATATGTATGGTAGTGTGATAGGGTGTTCATCTATAGAGAGTCATGCCTATTTATTTGCACACACACATAGACCGCTATGGGGGGAGAAAGTAATGATTTCTGACCATTTTCTTGCAGGTGTTATTTAGCTCCCCCACTTATAAGACATGACTCATTATACGTTATATGCATGTGAGCTTTCTCCTTTCTCGCTAACATTTGTTATTTGTTTTAATACAGGGTTGAGTCTTTTCTAAGAGTCTTGTAGCAAAATAAGATATGAGCACGAGTTATGTGATGATTGGCGTACAAAGCACATGGAGGGGACTAGGAGCATGTGCTCGCGCCATGTATCTTAATTCTGCATTTTTACATTGATGTACAAAATTAGGACTAGGCATATATATGTGGAGTCCGTTTGTCTTTTTCTTTTCTAGGATATGTTGCCGCCCAACAACACTATCATTTTATTATTTTATTTGGCTTGTTTCACTTAGTGTGCATGTCTGCACATCTGCATGTGTTTTTTCTTATTTTTTTCTGTGATCTGGGATTTCATGATAAAATCTAGGCTCATTAGGACTTAAATTCCTATTTTTTCTAAAAAAACCTAAATAAAATATTCAAAAGAATTAAAATATCCAAGACTTTAAAAATTGCACTTTTACTTTCCTACATATACTAATAAAGCCTCCATAATACTTAAGGGCCGCTTTAGAAAACTGCATTTGTATTTGCATGAACCGATGAGAAGCCTCCATAATTCTCTAACCTGCTAGCCCAACAAACCTTTCTACATAGGTAGTTGTCTAGCGTGACTAGGGTGTTAAAAGGCTCATTGACCCAGATGGGGTGTAAGTCCTTTTGTTTGGAGTGTTTCTAGCTTTATAGCTGAACCTCCCCTTATCTTATTTTCTGTGGCATCCTTGCCACTTTGACAGGTAAAAGTTTCACCTCTTGGAGCTTCAGCTCATATTCATAAGATAGAGTTTTCTTCCTTTGAACTTAGGGCTACCGAGGTTCCCGTGGATGATGTAATTCACAGATTGCTGACCGGGGATCTTAGGACGTGTTGGGTCGACTTCCTTCACAAATAGGTAGACTTATGGTCCTAGTAGCTATGGATAATGGGTTCGTGGTACCCCAACCAAGTTACCTCTATCTTTTTATGATAACTCTATTTTTATTTTTGTTGAGCCCTTTTGAGACTTGTCGCTCCTTGACTTTGTTGATATCACCTTGATGACCCAATACTGATGAGCTGTCGCTCATTTGTGATACGATGATTTATCCTCTACCCTTATGTCCCGGAAGTACTTTGACCTATCGGGATATCCCTGTCAAGTTGATTTATGGTTATTCTGTGAGCTCCATATGCCAATGTGCTGCTACCCATTCGAGATGTGAGAGAATCACTCTCTGTCTGATGGCTTAGCGTGAGCTTTGAAGCATCAAGATTTTCCCACAAAGAATAACCTCCTTTTGATTGGTATACCCCATGTTCATGATAATTCAAGTAAAACTCCTTTTATTGAGAGTATTTTGGAGTACCCCCAAGATGTAATTAACCAAGTGAGACACGTCCCTTGAGAGTGCTCTTGACCTCAGTACTGACTTTTACTCCTGACTCTATGGTTATGGGTAGTCTATGTAGTTATTATTTCATGTATATCAGTTTAAGGTGCTTTCACCCAATATTATTTGGGCAGACACTCTTAACCTATCCTGGCGAGGTTTACCACATGTAGACTCTCCACATTTTGTGTTTTCTCTTATTGGTCTCTTTGTCATATGTCCCTTCTTATTCAGTTATTCTCCTCTTTGAATCACTAATTTGATTCAAGATGGAGATTTATTGGAATGAGGGAAGTATACGATGATCGAAAATTTGGCAACTCTTTCTAAAATAAAAGAGAGAAAATTGAATGAAAAAAAAATAACGACTCTGTTGGGGATGAGTCTCTCTCTCCATACTTGGAGTTTCAGTTTTAGGGTTACAACCTCTCTTCGTACTAGGAGTTTCACTCATATTATCATGACCTGGTTCTCTTCCTTTGAGTCACAGTGGAGCTTTATAAAGTGCCCCAAGGGCAAAATAGTCATTTTAGACTTTGGTGCATTAATCAAATTTAGGATTAACCGAGGAAAAAATTGGTAATTTTGAGCTTAATAAACATGCTTGGAGGATTGAAATACAATGGGACTAAAAGGTAAAAACTCACTCACCATGTTTGAACAACATCAACAAAATCATAATCCTCATAATCTTCATGACTTGGAAGTCAATTAAGATCAAACGATTCTTAAATGATGGGCTTAAGCTAGAAAGATGATAGTTTACTTTTCTTTACTTTGATAGTTTACTTTTCTCAAGCCCAAAGTTAAGGATGATGTGATCATTTAATAAGGATATATATCACTTGCATCAAAATTTTGATAAACACTATTTCACCCATTATGATTGTTAAAGGCTTAGTAGTGACCTAGGCTCGATGTCTAAACTCAATTGGTTGGATTTAGAAGATGATATGATTGGAGATTAACATCTTTAAATACTATAAGCCTGACTTTAATTGTGGGCACCATAATATTTAAATTACTTAAACATGCCTTAGGGGCACCCACTCACATAACCTTTGAATGAAACATCAATTGACTAGCTAGGTACCTTATCCTCGGGATAATTAAATTATCAAGTTTCATTGAGCAACGAGGTAGTCACACTTCGACCTCAGATGATTAATGGAACAATATGATAAGTCCAAAATGAACTCAAAATATTTCAAGAGATCTTCAAAATGGTCTAGGGCCGTGCCTCAAGCATTTTGAAATCTATTAGACATTCTGAAGGGCAGATTGAACTTGCCATATTTTTGTTCTAAAGTCATCTACAAGGATCTTCCAAGATTCAATAAAGTCATAACTTTGGGTTTGGTAGCTAAACATTCATCTACACTTGCAAATTTAAATTCCTTGCAAAATTATATACATGTCTTGCAAGTACTGACCTTTCAGGTGGTGGAACGAAAAGAATCGACAAATACGCTTTTAAGTTAATGCAATTACCTTTCTATACTTCTTGTCTCGAGCTTGCATGTTAAACAACGATGTCACCCTGCATGAAAACCAAAACTGTTAGGATAGCCGTAAAACCAAAACCAAAACTAAAATCAATCAAGATTGAATTCACCGCCACAATATTCAAAATATAAGACAACTCAAAATTTAATCACAAACATCACAAAACAAAAATTTCAACTAAATTAAAATGTCTCTATCAGATGATCAGGAATCCCTCGGAGGAGGTAACCTACGACTGCGAATGAGACTACGGTCTAAATGAAAGTATGGAACTCATTAAGTTGAGTTTAGTAAATTCATTTTGACTAAGTAAATCCAATAAAAAGTAGTGGTGCTAGAATGAGGGAACCGTAGGATTCTAACCGGTGTCGCTCTAATCAACTTTAATATGCCCCATAACATTTAAAGAACCATAATCATAGGAAGATTTGACATCATGAACTGACACATTAGAAAACTTAAACTCATCACGATGAGGAGCTTGGAGCTAGTATTGTGGGCAACACGACAGTCATCTTCATGAGCAAGAGGATCTGCAACAACATATCTTTCCTTAGAATTAAACAACAAGCCATAGGATTTCGAGTTTGTTTGCTTATGCAACATAAATCCTCAATTTATCTTTAGGCTTTTGCATAGTTCTGTTGTATAATATAAGCCCTAACTCGTCTTAGGATTCTGAGATTGTCGTTTGTCATGACCTAAATTCTCACATCTTTCAGGCTATTCGTGTGATTGTTTCACACGAATGTAAGACCTAACTAATAAAATTGATATGATAAAACATAGTCATCTTCATCAGCAAGAGGATCTGCAACAACATATCTTTCCTTAGAATTAGACAATAAGCCATAAGATTTCGAGGTTGTTTGCTTATACAACATAAATCCTCAACTCATCTTTAGGCCTTTTTTATAGCTCTAATGTACAATATAAGCCCTAACTTGTCTTAAGATTCTGAGGTTGTCGTTTGTCATGACCTAAATCCTCACATCTTCCAGGCTATTTGCGTGA
>NW_018164886.1:143893-153216 GCF_001263595.1 Phalaenopsis equestris
CCAATTACAACGATTGAAGAGAATATATATATATATAATGACTTTTCAAAGTGGGCGACAAGATTTTAGTTCCGGTAGCCGACAGCTTCTAACGAGCAACTCCTCAACCAAAATTGTGTCGACATCCGCGTTTCGTCGTTTCCTTCTCATGAATTCTTTGTACTCTTCTCTATCATTCTCCCCACTCTGAGATATGATTTTGTGAAGAATTGTTTTATTTTATACGATTTTAAATGTCAATAATTTATGATGATTTGAACACTGATCTTCATTTAATTTTTGATATGACCAATTGAAATGTTAAAATGTGTTGAGAAACATCTGATCCGAAAGAACTATGATTTCTACAATATGGTGAGAGTTACATTCAATTCCATGAGTGAGAATGTAATACATGGGGCTGTGCAAATTTATATGAAAATATACTTTATTGGATGCAGAATTGAAAATTTTAAGGTGACAGATTAAAATCATCAATTTGGTCCAGTTAATTGGAAATTAATGCGAGAAATTGGAAATTAATGCGAGAGAGTGAGAGCTTTAGAGTGAGAGTTGGTATCCTCCC
The DNA here is from genome assembly GCF_001263595.1 of Phalaenopsis equestris. Classification (NCBI taxonomy): domain Eukaryota; kingdom Viridiplantae; phylum Streptophyta; class Magnoliopsida; order Asparagales; family Orchidaceae; genus Phalaenopsis; species Phalaenopsis equestris. Next base: position 144,459 of record NW_018164886.1, read on the forward strand.
AACCTAACCAAGGAATTAGGGATCAAACTCTGGATTAGTAAATGTTCTTAAAAAGTTTTCTTTTGAAGTTTAGCAATTAGCTTAGTTAACTTAGTTTTTTTAACTGCATTTCTTTTAAATGCATTTTATTCAACATACACTCATTTACTTTAAACTTGAATTTTGTACTTAAGTTTTGTAGTTTTAATTTTTTGTTTTACAATATAGTCATAAGAATTTCCAACTTCCTTGTGGGATCTATACTTAGGACTCCATTAGAGCTCTTTATTACTTGAACAATACATATACTTACATTATTATTATGGGTTTGGAATTTTAAAGATTTTAAAAGATAAATTTATTTTTACTAAAGTTATTTTTATTGAGATTGAATTGCATATTTATTATTAGTGTTGTCGTGTGTGTTTTTGTAATATTGAAAAATATTTAAAAAAGCAACACACAATAAACCCCACACATGTTTTTGGCGCCGTCGTCGGGGGAGTAACGGTAAATTACTTTATAATTTAAAACATTTTGTTTGAACTGCAAAACTATTTGTAGTTTTTTGAATATTTTCATATTTAGTGTGTTTGTTTATTTTAATTTTTTATTGTGTTTTTTTTTATGCGTAGTTTAAGATCTGAAAATTTAGCACCTTACTATTCAAAGTTAGAAAGAACTATTAAAAAAATTCAAAAACAACAAAAAGAGATAGATAATTCTAGCAGATTGACTTGCAACTCAAGTAATTCTAGAAATGAAAATGAACATCATGAGAGACCTTTAAGAGAATATGCTAATCATATAACAGATGAAATTCATTTGAGTATGCAAGACCTAACAGTAGTTGTCAATTCATTTGAGTTTAAACCTGTTATTATCCAAATTGTACAAAATAATCAGTTTGGGGGAACACTAACTGAAGATCCTAACTTACACATTGCTAGTTTTCTAGAATTATGTTCTACATTTAAATATGATGGAGTGTAGAATTATGTGCTACACCAACTGCAGTAACTTTTTCATTTTTCATTAAGGGATAAAACTAAGATGTGGTTAAACTTGTTAGCACCTGGATCTATCAGAACTTGGGGAGACTTATCACAAAAATTTTTATCTAACTTTTTCCCACCATCGAAAACTGTCAAGCTTAGAAATGATATCACATCTTTTTGTCTGTTTGAAGGGAAAATAATTTATGAAGATTGAGAAAGATTTAAAGATCTTATTAAGAAGTATCCACACCATGCGCTACCAGATTGGTTAATAATTCAAACTTTTTATAATTGATTGGTTGGATCTCTTAAATCGATAATTGACTTTGATGTTGGTGGATCATTAATGTCAAAACCATTCGATGAAGCATAGATGGGTACTAAAAATTTTCAATGGCCCTTTGAAAGGGTAAATCCAAAAAGAGCAGCTAATATTCATGTTTTGATGCACTATCTATATTTGCTGCCCAAATAGTTGTTATATCAAAGAAGATAGATCAATATGGAATGAATTATTCTCAGACACCAACTGTGCTTAAGGAAAACTCATTGGGACAAATGATAAAATTTCAATTTTCTTATGAAACTTTTAATGCAATAAACAATGATCTTATGAAACTTTAAATGCAATAAACAATGATTCTAACAATCTTTATTCCAATTACTATAATCCTAGTTGGAAAAATCATCCAAATTTCAGTTGGAGTAATGATACAGCTAAAATATATAGTCTTTATGTACACATTTTTATATCTATTTTTGAGATATTACACTTTTATGAAAGGTATTAGTGTGTTTTTTCAGGTAGAATCAAATGGATGAAAATTGGTAAAATAAGTGAAAAATGATCAAATTTGGAGCAAAAATGAAGAAGGTGCAAAAATGAACTATTGCGCCTAAGCATCCAGGACTGGCGCTTACGCTCCAGTTAAACAAAGAGAGTCGTGCTTAAGCGTCAGAAGTAATTATTTGATGATTCATTGAATTTGGATGAATTTTTGAAGAGTTTTTTTAAGCAACCTTTGGTGAAAACGTAGGAAATAGTTAATGGGCATGAAAATTCATTCAATTATCTTTTGAGAAGAGGCAACTTCTAGAAGATTCATTGAATAGGGACATATTTTGAAGAGACACTAAGCCACCTCTTGAATTTTTATAAAAGAAGACTTGGATCATCTATGGAAGAGAATCACCCATCAATCATCCATAAGACCATACGCCGCCGCCGCCCACCCTTTTTTTTATTTTGAGTTTTAGTTTGTATTGTCACTTAAGGAAGAGATTCAAAGGAACTTCAAGACATTTGGTGGAAAGGATTTGAGATAAATTTTTATCATTATGACTACATTTGATTTTAGTTTAGACTTATTATTTGTGTGTAAGATTTCTACTTTTAAACTCAAGTGTGGTTGTGTTTTCTCCATGAATTCTGAGTAGTTTTCTTTATTTTTTTCTTAAAATGATAAGTGATTAAGTATTGGAGGCAAGTTGTGTGAAGTATTAATCTTTAATGTTGAAAGAAGTTGTGATAATTTTAAACCTTATACTTCATTTACTTCTTGATTTTGCCAATTAAGATATTAATACCTGTTGTGAGAACATGTAAGAACCAAGATGGTATTGTCTCAGTCAACAAATGGTAAGAATCACACTTGATTTCATGGATGAGAATGTAGTTCATGGGGTTGAGTGCAAAAAAACACAGAAATAAACTTTGAAGGGTATATAATTAGAGGACTTTAAAGTGATAAGCTAAAGCCCCCAATTTGATTTATAGTTTTAGGTTTTGATACGAGATATTAGCCCCCAGGTGGAGGGAGAAGTGGGAACTCTAGAGTGAGAGCTAGTATCTTCCTTAACCGTTCTTCAAGATTATTCAAACTGTAGATTAGCTAATATTCTTTATAACATTTCTAGTAAGGGTAAAGAATATAATTGCTCCTACTTGAAACAACATAATTAGAATACTTCCACAACAGAATTCATATACTTATTACTAATTCATGATAAGAAAAAATATATTTTATTTATATTTCCTTCAACTTGCAAATATCTAGTTAAGTTAATTAGTTGCTTACTTTATTTTCAATTATCAAAAATTACAAAAATAATCAAACTTTCATTCTTATTTTAGAATATAGAGTTTAAGTAAGAATATTTTGCTAAGTAGAATTTTGTTATCTAATTTCTTTTATTTTGTATGTTGCACATTGTAGTTTTCCCTGTGAGTTCAATATTCGGGGCTTAATCCAAAAGTTTTACATTACTTGATAACGATAGATATACTTGTGTAGTATCCCATATTTAAATATTATAACTATATTCTTATTTGCTTCGAAGTTATGAATTTAGCTAGTTTTTTCTTGGGATCAAGTTTTTGACTCTGTTGCAAAGTAAGAATTATAAATAAGGAAATTAAGAATGTAATCACATACATCGCATTAGCATCTATACAGAGAACTGACATCAAGTTTTTGGCACCATTGCCAGGAAAAATTAAGAGATAATTACAAAATTTTTAAAGAAATTTTTAGAAAGCAAATTTCTCTTTTCATAAAGTCTTATTTAAATTTTTAGATTTATAATAGGAATATTGTACTGTTGTTTTTATTTAAAGTTCTTGATTGTGTATTTTTATTTTATTTTATGTGTTTTGTACTAATGTATGCATAGTTCAGGTTTTACAAGACTAGTGCCCTACGATTGATTAGTGCCTTATGATTCTGAATTCGAAAGAACTATTAGAAAAATTAAAAAATTAAAAATTACTGAAAAAAATAAAAAATTTCAAGAAATGGCAAATCAAAATAATCAAAATGTTGAAGAGTTTAGACATTTAAGAGATTATGCAAACTCTATGGTAGATGACTTCATTGTAGCATTCAAAAAACCCGTTGTCGTTGCTAATTCATTTGAACTTAAATCCGATGTTATCTAAAGAGTATCAAATAATCAGTTTAGACGAGCACCAACTAAAGATCCAAATTTACATTTAAATATGATTGTGTATCAGATGATGCCATTAGAATTTTTCCTTTCTCACTGAGGGATAGGCTAAGATATGGTTATATTTTTTAGCACCTGGATCTATTAGAACTTGGGGTGATTTAGCGCAGAAATTCCTTGCTAAATATTTTCCTTGCGATTTAGCGCAGAAATTCCTTGCTAAATATTTTCTAGGATAAAAAACTACAAACTTTAGAAATAATATGATATTTTTTACCAGTTTGAAGGGGAATCTTTTTATGAAGCATGAAAACGATTTAAAGAACTACTGAGAAAGTGTCCATACCATGTTAGACCATATTGGTTAATAATTCAAACTTTTTTTAGAATGGATTAGATGGATCTCTTAGATCTACTATTGATATCACTGCTGGTGGTTCATTGATGTCAAAACCATCTCATGGCGCTTATATTTTAATTGAAGAGATGACTACTAATAATTTTCAATGGCCTTCTGAAAAGGTAAATCCTAAGAAAGTAGCTAATTTTCATGAATCTGATGTTTTTTCAATGTTAGTAAATCAAGTTGCTGCAATTTCAAGGAAGTGAGATCAAATTGAAATGAATTTTTCTCAACCAATTACAACGATTGAAGAGATTCATTAGGCAAAATGGTAGATTCTCAAGCATCATTAGAAACATTGAATGTCATAAACAACAAGCAGAATAACCCATATTCAAACTATTATAACCCAGGTTGGAAGAACCATCCCCAAATTTAACTGGAATAATACTTCGGGTGGTAATAATCAGTGATGGGGGAACAACCAAGTAAACTCATTGAAAAACTGGAACAACCAAGGGAATAGTAATTATAGACCTACTGATTCTCCAGGTTTTAACAGTAATCCACAATTTAAGGGGCAAAAGTTGTGTATAGAAGAAGTGGTATTATAAATGAGAAATCAGTTAAAAATCCATGGAGCTACAATTAGAAATATTGAGAATTTGTTGGGATAAATAGCAGATGCATTAAATAATAGATCTCAAGGAACACTTACTAGTAATACTAAAGTAAATCCAAAAGACCAGAATAAAGAGCAAGTAAAAGTCATTCAACTTAGAAGCGGAAGAGAATTGGAAGGTAGAGCTAAAAAAGAGACTGAAGTAGAGAGAAAAGAATTGAAAAGCCTGAAGAGGAAGCTCTGAAAGGTTTAAAGAGATCTATTTCTCCACTTAAAGTTGACTTGGAAAAACCACCACCTCCATTTCCTCAAAGGCTCCATCAACAGAAGTTGGATAAATAATTTTCCAAATTTTTAGAAATTTTTTAGAAGCTTACAATCAATATTTCATTTACTGAAGCCTTAGAACAAATGTCATGTTATGTGAAGTTTATGAAGGATATTCTTAACAGAAAAAATAAGTTCAAAGATAAAAATACTATTGAACTTAGTGAGGAGTGCAGTGTTATAATTCAGAGAAAGCTTCCTGAACCTGCTCACATAATGAAAAGATCAAGGATGTGAATTCCAAACCTGCAGTAGTAGCATCGACAATTGTCCCTTGCTTTCTTGCGCGCTGGTTTCTTATTGATTTTCTAACCATTCATTCTTAATGATTTCAAGTTGTTCATTATTTAAATCCCGAGGTATTTTGATATTGGTTAATGGGTCTGCTTAAGTGGAGTTAGTTTTCACGTATAGTTTGTTTAAATTAAAGTAATTGCTCTATGTAGCATATGTGTAGCCTTGTCTGATTCTTTATAGTTGCTTGCTTTAGGAAATGCATTCGTCTTTGCTAGTTTTGAATTTTAAGCATTTAAATGCAAAGATTATGAGTATTCATATGATTTATTTCAAGATTTGGATGCTTCTTTGGTGGTTTTATATTCTGAGCATTCAAGTAGAAAAATTTTGAGGCTCTAGATGATCATTTATTTTAGGGTTTAATTGTCTCTATTTGAGGCTGATTTGTTTGTTATTTGGAGGGTTTAATTACCATTATTTTGGGCTGATTTATGGCTATTTTGCTAGGAATTCAATGTTGATTTAAACCTTGTGAACTCACTGTTTCACGTTGATTTACCTTAAAGGATTAAACTGTTGTTTTGAGCTTTTTGGACCTACTATTTAGGGAGGATCTTATGAGCTGTTTTGAGGCTTAAAACTTTGATTCTAGGCCTGAGACATAAACTTTTTTTAGTGCTTTAATTGATGATCTCTAGGGCTGAATATTTTTTGTGTGGAGGTGATTCATATGATAATTCTCAAGCTGAATTTTGGTTGTTTTGGAAAGGGTTCAAATGTGTTTATGCGATGCATACTTTTTGTCTTTGGGGTGGTTTAAGAACTTTTTTGCCCTCTATCCTCACTAATTGGGCTCAACATATTAGCTCATATTGTATGTCATTTGGGAACTTTGTGGTTTGTTACGTTGATCCTAATTACATGATATACATGAGCAATTTAACATATGCATAAATTGAGGTTTAGTTGTGAAATGCACAAGCACATAGGAATTAATTGATACACATGCAAACTTCCTCAACATTCACATATGTATTTCTTGGAATTAATTGAGGAGATGTTCAAGTCAAATGTAGGCATTCATGACACGATGATATGTGGAGCATCGAGCGGGTATATAAAACAGGGGTTTTGTCGGGTACGAGTGGTGATGAAAAAAGTAAATTGGTATGTGAGAATAATATTGTAGCTCCTTGCTTGATGACCATGGAGGGTGTAGGAGTGGCATACTACCCACTAACATGAGGTAAAGAGCTGCCCTAACCTAGGGGCTGCTGGCGATCCTAAGCCCCAAAAATGTGATTTATGAATTACCCTATTTACAAAAAAATACTTATCCTATTTTGTTGAATAAAAATTATATTTTTCATGATAAAATGAAAATTCTAAATTTTCTTAATTAACAAAAAAGTTAAGAATTTTGAGTCTTACTCTTAGTAGTTCATATGCGAGTCACATAGATTGGGCTGAGAAATACCCTCTCCTGATTGCCTAGTTGACAACTTTTTATCTTTTATTGGGTCTCCTGTACATGATACCAACGGTTGCCTATGAATGTCTCTCGAGAGTTATTAGGGCCATAGGTCCTGATTCTTAGCTCCCCCTTTACCGAAATCCTCATACCCATCTCTGATCTTCCATATATGTATCATATGAATTTCTTATATATACGTATGCATATATCTTTTACACTTGTTTAATCTTATGTAATACTTGCACGTTTTACTTGTAAATCTAACCCTTTTTGCAGCAACATCAAAGGCGACGGGTAAGCAATACTACTATCTTTTACTGCATTTTTTCTTTTGCCGCACTTTCTTTTTACTGCATTTTACTGTAAGTATATATAGTTGTTAGGTTACACTTGTGTTATTACTATTATGCTATTTACTACACTTGCGAAGACCCTTATGATAGAGAATAGAAGGATACTTGTTTAGAAGAAACCCTGTAGCAAAGCTAGTGACGAACAATGGTGCATATCTAAACACACTTTTTAAAACCCAAATCATCATTACAAGGAGCTTGAAGTAGGACTTCTGAAGAGCGGGATCAGGATGCAAGCAGATGGAGGACAACTTTAGATGACGACAAGACTCAATGACAAAGATAAAGCGATGGTCAGTCTTCAACTCAACTTTTTGTAGTCTTATTGTATTCTTAAACAACATAAAATCCTAGGAATGTGAGGTAGTTTGACTGGCACGATGTAAATCCTCATACCTTTTTTTAGGCACTAGTACGATCGTATGTCGTGTGATTAAGCCCTAACTTTTTTTAGGATTTTGAGGTTGTTTGTTTGGTGCAACGAAAATCCTCCTATTTTTTTAGGCTATTTGCACGATTAGATATTGTTCAGGTGTAAGCTCTAAATTTAAATAAACAACATGGGTAAACATTAAATAACTTCACTTCTAAAATGTAAAGTCAAACAATAGCATAGTTTGGGAAGTCACTAAGGCTATCCTCACGATTTGTGGCTTCCCATACTTTTCGCTTCTTTTAATTTCCAAAATATTTGTTCATACTTGAGTCATTTTCACTTGATTTTCCTATAACCAACCGTGAACTCAACGTTGTATTCTTAAAGATGAAACCATTGATCTTAATCAAGAGATTTCTTAGGTGACTTCAGTTTCCTAGTATGTAATTATTTACACATGTAAAATAAATCTTATGTAATTTTTACATTAGATAGGGGTGTTATCGGTCACACAAAAAAGGTTTTGTAGACCAAAAAAATATCATAAATTCTTTAGTTTATATAATTGTGCCATCTGTCAAGTAATAAACTCGTCTTTCGAGATGGGATATTGATTCTAGTGTTGTGTTTGACTACTTAAACTATTAAATATATGAGATATTTTCGATCTTATTTTTTTTCAAAAATAAAAACACTAACTTGATGTTCCTATAACCAACCGTGAAAACTTAATGTTGAATTTGTAAAGATGAAACTTTTGATCTTAATTAAAGTTTTCTTAGGTAACTTCAGTTGCCTAGTATGTAATTAATTATTGGGGCTTGCCCTTATAGAGAATTATGAACACATGTAAAATAAATCTTATCTAATCTTATATTAGATAGAAGGATTATCGGTCACACAAAAAAATGTTTCGCAGACCAAATAGTTGTCATAATTTCTTTAGTTTATATAATTGTGTCATCTGTCAAGTAATATGCTCGCCTTTCGAGATGGTGTATTGATTGTAGTGTTGTGCTCGACTACTTAAACTATTAAATATATGAGATCTTTTTGGTCACATTTTTTTCAAAAATAAAAAAAAATTATTTTTCAAATATATA
>NW_018164886.1:153226-156289 GCF_001263595.1 Phalaenopsis equestris
ATATATATATATATATATATATAACTATTTTCAAGTCAACCAATAGTCAACTTTTTTGAATGTTTAAAACAACAAAGCACGAACTATTAGATGCAACATTAATAAAAAAATAGTAGAAGCATTCAATTCAAGTTTTACTGAACTGTGATGTCTCAGAGAACATAATATAAACCAATGAATCTATCAATACACAAAGACAATGGACCTGATAAAAAAGGATTTTCAGTTGCCTTTGAACCATGTAATACCTAGCTCACATGTGAGACACATGCATATCACCAAAAAAAGTCGTCTATAAGATCCTTAATAGCTATAGCATTGAAAAAGGATAGAAACTTGGTTGCCTTCGTTGGGATTTTACATGTGTCATGAGCCAATAACAACATATAGGCTATCTAAAAGAACTCATAAGGTTGAATGTCTTCTTACAAACCTTCAAAACTAAAAAAAAACATGCAATAAAAATTTATATTACATATTATATCCATAGTTATCTCATTGACCATCCAAGTGGGAAAAAATATGCAAAGAACTGTATATGAAATTGAGATTCAAAATAAACATCATTGCATAAAACATCAATATAATAAACAATAAACGTTTTCACAATACATTGAAAATAAAGTGGCAATAGAAAACATACAATCGATCCAATCAACCGCTAACGATGACATCTGTAATTCACTCCCTCAAATCTATCTTCTCTCCTGCTCCTTCCTTATCTTGGGTGTAAGCCTTAGGAAAATCACTTTTGACATGTGATAAAGATTGTCTGACACAATATTCATATGCTTTAACAGGGACATGCGACTAATTTTCATTAGTTTTGTTAAAGTTAATTTCATTGCATGAAGGATACAACTAAATATAATTATGGAGGGTCATTGTGGTGATTATAATCTGCACTTGTTTAGGAAATGAATATGTCCGCATATCCCATAGTATGAACTTTTTTTTTGCAAACTCCAATTTTTCTTCTAATGACACATCGTAAGGATGAGTGTCTCTTGTTAAACATATATTTCCTATTTTGAGTGACATTGCTTGCTTTTTCAAAATTAGGATTGCAGTATTTAGTATCAGATATGTGGTATTCTATGGTACAACACTAGCACCAATAACACACAACATTGTGGTACCAAAAAAACATCAACCACAACACCACTACAACTTCACTACCAACATAGCATATCATTCCTCCAACAAAGAGTGCAAACCATCAACAAGACAAACCAATAGTAGAGCAGCCATCTCAATTGAACCAAAAAAATCAAAGGGATGGTTACATACAGGGCACTCAAAGCATTGTTATTACAAATCAAGTACCCTCTTTCATCCATCCTTCAAATTCTCACTCAAATATGAGAAATCGTGATGAAACCCCAGAGCATTGCTATTACAAGTCAGGCAGCCGCTTTCATCCATCTTTCAGATTCTCACTCAATTATTAAAGGTCATGATAAAACCCAAACATTACCACTACAAATCAAGCACTCTCTTTCATCCAACTTTCAAGTTCTCATTCCAATATCAAAGTAAATGCATCAAATTCATAGTTCAAAAAATCACCAATTGGAATTGATTTGTAAACAACAATGTCTTCTGCTGTTTAAGTAATTTTGCCAAAAAAGAAATAGAGGGGAGAGCCCAACTAAGCAAGCCACCATAATTTTTCAAAAAGAAGAAAAATGAAATCAAAGTATGGAATTGATTTGCAAACTGCAATGTTTCTTGATCTCTATATGCAATTGCACCAAAAAAGAAAAATATGGGATAACTCAATTGAGCTTCGATAGAAAAACCATAAATCGCAAGAATGTTGCACGTGCTACGACAGAAAAACCAGAAACCGCAAAAACCAAACCATGTACTATAAAAGCAAGCCACAATGACAAATCTCCAAACCTTAGTGTAAGGTAGAGATTAACAATAGAAGAGGGTCACCAAAAAAGAGAAAGTATGAATGTAGGAGAAGATAAATGCCACCAAAATTTGCCCGGGAGAGCTAGGGTAGAATCAAGCATGAGGTCGAAGCTCAATAGGGCTCTAGAGCAGGAGAAGCTAATGCAAAATGGTCAAACACAAAAGGTCAAACTAGGTCGAGGGCAACTGACGGATTATAAGTGAACCAAATACGGGTCCTCCGATTTACTCAAAAACAGGAAAAGTCACGGCTAAGTATTTTCGAAACGCAACTGACGTACGTTTTTCGCCACGCAGAGCTAACAGTAGCTCTAAGGGTCTGTTTGGGTATCCAACTTATCCAAATAAGCTGTTGATAAGCAGCTGATCCAGATAAGCTGTCTGACTGTTTAGTTTGTGAGTTTGGAAAACAACTGATTCTGGATAAATGACCATTCTACCCTGTCGGCACTATTTTTGGTGTAGGGTTTGCCCATAAGAAGCTGTCGGTCATCAGAATTGAAATCCCGTTGCCCGCTTCGGAAGGACGTTTAAAAAGTTGGGTTTTAAAAAAAGATGAAGTCAAACTGACCCCATAATTTTCATAGTTTAGATGAAAAACGCTTTACCTCAAATCCTGTATTTATCCTTAAAGGATGAACACAAGAATTGAGGATGAGGCTCGATCAAATAAACTAAAGAAAGTTATGAAATCCGTTTGGTCTGCGAAACCAATATATTGGATGACAAGTTCCCCTATTTAATATAAGGAATTAAATAGGGTTTGTATTATGCTGAGTTCGGGAAAAGTTTCCTATAAGGGCAAGCCCCTATAGTTAATTACATCTTAGATAACAGAAGTTACTTAAGAACACTCTCAATAAAATCAAGAAAATTTACCTTCAAGGAGTTCAAATGGTAAGGACATTTCAAAGATATTAGACTAAGAAGTGTTAATGGGATTAGTTCAAATTTGGAACATTTTGTTTTAGAATCCAAAGGAGGAAACACTAGAGGATGTCACGTATCCAAGCTATCCTATTATTTGGCTTCAATTTAGGAGAAATTATTTAGATATTTCATCCTGCAATTTTTTATTAGGATTTACATTTGTGTGAAGAAATCAGCACAAATAACCTTGAAGATGTGAGGATTTAAGTC
>NW_018164886.1:156320-157222 GCF_001263595.1 Phalaenopsis equestris
AATCCTAAAGCGAGTTAGGGCTTAGATTGTACGGCAGGATTGTACAAATGCCTAAAAGATGTGTTTGAGGATTTATATTGCACTAGGCAAACGACCTCGATTTCCTATGTGTGTGTTGTTTTAAAGCTAAGGAAGGAGTGTATGAGTATAGATCTTCTTGCAGTTGAAGATAGTCGGGTTGTCCACCATGTAAGCTCTAAGCTCCTCGTTGTAGCAGAGTTCAAGTTTTCTAGGTCATTTAGTTATAATGTCAAATCAGGTGACCCTATGGTTAAAGTTCTTTAAATTTTATTATGGGCATATTAAAGTTGATTAAAGCGACACCGGTCAAGATCCCACGGTTCCATCGTCCCGGCACCACTATTTTCTATTGGAATCACTTAGTCCAAATGAATTTACTAAACTCAACTTAATGAGTTCCATAATTTCATTTAGACCATGGGAAAACTCGTTAGCAACCGTAGGTTACCTCCTCCGAGGGTTCCCGATCTTCCAATAGAGATGTTTTAATTTAGTTGAAGTTGTATTTTTGTGATGTTTGTGATTAAGTTTTGAGTCTTATATTTTGAAATGTTGTGAAGTATCTTTGTTTGAAATTTTGTTTTTAGTTTTGGTTTTGGTTTTGTTTTTAACATGCAAGTATTTTTATACAGTAAATATGGTACAATCATAAAAAGAACAATAGAAAAATACAAGAAATACTGTAAAATGCAATAGACTGTAAAAGTGTACCTGACGAGTCTTCTCGTTCCATCACCTGAAACTCAAAATGCATGTCAGAGCATTTATGTATATAGAGCTGGAAAAGTAAAGTTTTGGAAACCTTCCTAACTCTATGTTGTGTATTGGGGGTCCTTAAATTTTAAGGATAATATTATTAAGAACATATTAAGTTTAATAGA
>NW_018164886.1:157556-164284 GCF_001263595.1 Phalaenopsis equestris
ATCAAGTTTTAATATTGGCTTAAATTCACCCTATAAAATTAGAAAAATAAATCAGGAGAAAGAGTGTGTGCATAGATTTTGAAAGGATTTAAAACTTTAAGTGATCATTATCAAGATCATTTAATCTTCATAAATAAGGGTGTAAAATCATTAATTTTCAAAATTATACCCTTAAATTCAAAAGTCATTTTTGATTAATGAAATTTCCAAAATTTTGATAATTATGAGAATTATTCTTCTATCTTGTAATTTGGCAAAATGAAGTGGATTTCTACCAATTAAGCCCATTTTTTATTGAAAATCATCAAATGAGTTAATTAATATCAGAAATTACCCATTTCCCATTTTGATTAAGCCTAAATGTTCATTAAGGCCAAAATATCCAAAATTACACTTTTGCCCCTTAAGGGTTCTAATTTTCATAATTTGTCAAATTTAAAGTCAAATGACCTTGAAATTTTTATGTAACCTTACTGATAGGTAAATTAAAACATCAAACGAGAAAATGTGAATTTTCACAATTTAATTTAATTCATATAATTATTTTTATGCATAAATATGCATTTCCAAAGAAAATTCTAAAAGATGATCAGGACAATTCCTAACCACTTGAAATTTTTATGTAACAATTTTTATGTGAGCTAGCCCTAGACTCTAAAGTCCTTTGGCCAAAATTTCATAATTTTTTGAAGTTTTTGTGATTTATTAGAATTAATTTCAGTTTTGGGGGCTTTAATTAAAATAAAATATTTCATATGTTAAAAAATATGTTTTATATTTTTGAAAAATCTCTCTGAGGTCAGAGAACCCAGAGAAATTTATTTTATATTTTTTTTATTTTTATTTGATTTTTTAGAATTATTTTGGTGAAAATTCTATTTTTAAACCTTAAAATCATTTTTAAAGTTTAAAAATAGATATTTTTATTTTTAAACCTTGGAAAAATATTCCAATGATTCCTAAGTTTTTAGGAAATAATTTTAAACATTTCCATGAGTTTAATATTTTATGATTTTTTTATTATTTTTAATTATTAAAAATAATTAAAAATAACCTAAAAATTAAGAAAAACTAAGTTTCATAATTTTTGGAGTTATATTTTGATTTTTTAAAAATCATTTAATTATTAACTTTAATAATGATCTTTAAAAATCAATTAAAAGTATTAAATAATCTCAAAATCTTTTAAAATTTTTATGGTGAATTCTCTGACTTATAAATCACAATAGAGAACAAAAATCAATTGATTTTGATCTTTATGTTCTCCATATTAAATAATTTAAGCAAATTGGGGTTTGCTTAAAATAGTGGTGTTTTGATCTTTAAAAATCATAAAAGTATTTTCTAAGACTACTCTGGCCAGAGGAAACTCATATGAATATTTGTAGAATTTTATAAGTCACATGCAATTTTCTATAATTATTTGAACAAAAAATGCCTAAAAACTTAGAAAATTAAGATCTCTGTCTAGAGATCTCATATGTCTTTGAAAAAATGCTCAAATTGTGCATCTAGACAGAGGCTACAACATATAAAAATTTGGGGTCAAGGTGATATCCCAACATGAATGGAGAATTGAAACCTCTATAATCTTAATTCATTTTTTAAAAATAATTTATGCATCAAATTAATGTGAAAATAGTTCCACATGGTTTTCCTCTGTTCACTGAGCAAGAGAATATTTTTATTTTATTTTTAGGAAATTTCTATGCAAAGATATGGATTTTTGAAGTTTAGAGGCTATTTTCTGAGTTTATTAAATACCCATATTTATTTATTCAAACGCGGGCTGACTGGCTCATCGGATCTGTCGAAAGGCCACGCGGCGCGCTCCCATTTGACGCCGCCTTCTGAGTCAGCTGCCACGCGGCCCGCTTTATCGTCCCGGATGATCATCCGGCTTGATCTTCGCCATTCATCCAATACACGCGAGAATGGACGGCATCTGTTCATTGTCCCCGATAGCCTTAACCGAGAGCTGTCCGTTTTAAAAGCTTAATATCTCCCTCATTTCTTAATGGATTTTAGTGATTATTTTTTTAAATTACTCGTCTTAAAGAGACGAACACATCCATATGGTAAAAATGCTATGAAATTAAGCCATTATAAATGGAGAGCTCGTAAAGACTCGGGAGAGTGAGTGAGGTTATACCTTTGCTCCGAGAGGTTTAGCCTCAATCAGAGATTCTTCACACCTTCGTTAGGTCTCAAAGAGCTTAGGGATGTAGCCTCTGGCCCTGGTGTAAAGCCTATGTATGTTTTTGATCAAAGCCGATTTTGGGTGTTGGTTGAGAGCTATGGTAGAGGCTATTTCAGAGGGAGAATTGATGGGTATTTGGCTTCTTTCAATGTTGTGAAGGTGTAGGGCCAATCTATTGAGAGTTTGGTGCTGTGTAAGTTGGGATTGGAATTTGTCCTGGTTTCAGGCAGGAATTCCAGCTCAAAATTGGATCGCCATGGTGAATTTGAGAGGGAGAGATGGATTGCAATGTACTAAGGGTCTCTCAGGGAAACTCTCAGAGGAGTTTGGTAGGCCTTAGTGAAAATTTTTTACCACACCCATATTCATGGCCGTGGGGTGGATTTTTATAGAAATTGGCCATGGGGATGCTTAGCTGGCCAATTGAGAGGTTAGCCCCACTGTTTAGGTGTCAAGCAGAGGAGCTCTTAGCTTAATTTGGGCTGAGGTGGCCTCTTGGCATGAATTTGGGTTTTAACCATGTGGGGGCTTACGATTTTGGGCTTTAGCTTGGGTTAAGGTGGCTAACCAAGGATTGGACCATGGTTAAAGCTTATGATGCTCAGTAAAAATGGCACCATAGGGTATAGACATGTGGTATGGCAAGTACATTGATTTAACCTTTGACCATACCAAGCTCATTTGATTTGAATTTGACCATAAGTCCAAGAAGGTGCATATGACCAAATTTTGTGTTTGGACTAGGTTATACATGTCAATTAGCCCAATTAACTATGGTATTTGGTGTAAGAGATCATGAGGAACAACTTTCATGAAGGGTGAAAGTCATTTTAAGGTCAATGGGTTAATCAATTTGGTGGATTTTTGATTTTTGACCCATTTTAAGCATGTTGGGCTAAGTTTAGGTCAAACTTGGGCTAGCCATGGGATAAGTCCAAATTGATTGTTGTGTTTAGTGTAAAACATCATAATGAACAATTTTCATGAAGGATGAAAATTATTTTGAAGTTGATTTGATGGTCAATTTGGATGGATTTTGATGGGTTTTGGTTTTAGACCCAAATTAGACATATAGATCTAATTTGGGTCAAACTTGAGCTAGCTTTGGACTAAGCTCAAATTGATTATTGCATTTGGTCACAAATGACCTTATAAAAAATTTTCAACAAACATTGGATGCCAATTTGAGGTCTAAGACATTCAATTGTTGAACTTTGGGGTGTTAGCCAATATTGGGGCTAATTTTGGGAATTTTGGATTTAGACCAAAATCAAATGGGTTTGAGGCTTCATCAAGGCCAATTGATGATTGATGTTGATGTGTAAGAATGTTGTAAAGATTTTGCAATATTAATTGAGGCCAATTGACTAGGCTATGGGTTCAATTGGGTGAGATTAAGTTATATGGTCAAAATTGGAGTTTTGACCCAAATCAAACTTGGGCTCAAATCATAGACCAATTGAGCCTGGATTTGGTTTAAATTGGTCACATGTAAGGTTAATTTGAGTTTAGGATTGAAATTGGGGAAGATTAGGACAAAATTGATGGACATTTGAAGTAATTTTGGGGTAATTAGGCCTTTAAAGGCAATTTGGGGGTTTTGGTCAAAATGATAAAATTGATCAAATTGAATCCAATTGAAGGGTCTAAATGGGTTTTGGGAACATTTGGAGTGATTTTGGAGGTTTTGGGAAAGTTTGGGGTGCCAAGGGTATTTTTGTAATTTTGGCAATTTTGAGGGTATTTTGGTTAAAGATGGCCAACTTGACCAAATTAGGCCATGTGGTAGTTGAAAGAAATGAAATTGGGAATATTTAGGATTTATTGGGATTTATTAGGAATTTTATGGGATTTTGGATTAAAGGAAGGTCTTAAGGGCAGTTAGGTAATTTGGGAGTGTCTGGGGCAAAAGACCCAAGATTAGTATTTCAAGTAGAATTGGATAGATATCCATTCTAAATGAACCATGGATCAATGAAATCCTCATTTTGGGTCCTTATGTATTGGTCTTATCCAGGGTATTGTGTACCTTAGCTCCAAACCAACACCCAGGGTCAATCCTAAGGCCAAGTAGTCCTATAGGAACTCTTCTTGAATTCTCTCATAATGATCTTACCTACTATGTGCTAGAGGTGTGCTAGAGGTTGTGGAACTTCAAGGTGAGTAAAGAGAAGAGTTTTGAATTTCTAATGGCGGGGGTACCTTTTCTAGTTTTCTAAGACTAGTCAATAGGAAAGTCCTATGGCTAGACCGAGGATACTAAAGAAGTTTCTAGACCTCAACCTAAAGTGAGGTCAACATACTCCTATTTTGGATAAACTGTTTACTTGTTTGGTTTGTGCGTTTTGAAAAGAGCTGATTTGCAGATTTTTTTTAAGTAAAATAAAATAACAATAGAAAAAATAAAATAAGGTTTGTTTGGGGCAGCTGCAGCTTATTGAATAATATGCTAATAAGCTGATTAAAAACATTCAATCTACTGATAAGCTAGGTGCAGTGGCTATTATAATTTTTTATTTTTTTTTGGAAAAGCCAGACCATTGTCAATAAGCTCAGCTACCACCAAACTTATCTCGGTGAGGTCTGAAAAAGCTACTTTCCATGTTCTAAAAAGGCATAAGCTGCCAAAACGCAATTTACCCAAATGGGACAAGTGCGTTTTCAAAACGCCACTGCACCAAATAAGCTGCTCCAAACGGACCCATAGCCTAATATTAATTTTCTTCAGACCCACTACATTTGTTTTATTTAATATTTAATTTAATAATTTAGGGAAAAAAGCCCATGTATCATTATTAAATATTTACATGTCTAATACCAAAACTTTAATTCTTACACTTACAAAAGGCAGAACATTGATACACTAATGCTTCAAAATAATAATGATCCTTGATATGAGCTAGCTTACATTTATGTTGTTCAAGAGTTATAGTTGGGATTTAGAGAGCAACAAAATAGTAATGATCCTATTTTAAGAATGATTTATGATTATAGTCATTATTGGGAAGATGGAATCCCAATAGATGTATTAATTAGTTGTTTGGGCTTGGAAATGAGTTCAAATTAATGGCCTCGTGGTTAATGAGTTCAAGGTGGAATCCCAATAGATATCTAAAGGAAGAGAAGATCAGTAAAGATTGATGTAAATATCCCAAAAAATTTTCAAGCTGGCTGAACACAAACAACACTGAACAAGCTCAGCTCATCCACACTCCTTAATCTTTTAACCGAAACCAATACTGGTGCACATAGCTCATAATTATGAGTGGCTTTATAAAGTTATTCAATTATTTTTATGGGGAAGTTGCTCAAATGTTATATGTACTTATCATATATATATATATATATATATTTATGTAGTGAAAGAGAGTACGAGAGACCATTATGAGTCTGATTTTGGCCGAATTCTTTCCTCAGGTCCGTCTATGGTGCGCTACGTCTGCTATCCAAGCAAAAGATGTCATCTGGTCTTGTGGGACCCATATTTACACGTCATGAAAAAGGAAAAGTTTCGCGTTAAGTCCGGCTCAACCCGACGTGATAAATGTTACGTATTATCCCACCTTTTTGGCATATTCTTGCCTATTTTTGGCGTATTATTCCCTCAGAAACTTCTATTCTGCATTATTCAGTAGAAAAAAAGTTTTCAAAAAGGTTTTGTCTCAGCTAAGGTTTGGTCGCTGCATTTATGATGGAGTTAGATTTCTCTCTTAATGAAGAGTTTGAGCAAATGGATAGAGCAATGAATGTCAACGTCTTTGAAACGGAGGTAAGATTTCTTGCTTACTTCAACTGTTTTGCGTTTTTCCGAGAGTAACCCAATAATAAACTAAGAATAACCTGTGCATAAACCAACCAGATCTCTAAAAAAAGTGAGATTTTGTGTGAATCTTTGATTGTCGTTAGGTTATTTCATCATTATTCTGTGTTTAGAGTTATTTATTTTCGAGTTGATTGAAGAAACACTCAATAACCCGAGAATAACTTAACAATAACCTAAAAATAACATGCGCATAAACCCACCAGATCTCTAAAAAAAGTGAGATTTTGTGTGAATCTTTGATTTTCGTTAGGTTATTTCATCATTATTTTGTATTCAGGGTTATTTATTTTCGGGTTGATTGAAGAAATAATCAATAACCCGAGAATAATCCAACAATAATCTAAGAATAACCTGCGCATAAACCCACCAGATCTATAAAAACCTAAGAATAATCTGCACATAAACCCACCAGATCTCTAAAAAAAGTGAGATTTTGTTTGAATCTTTGATTGTCATTAGGTTATTTCATCATTATTCTGTATTTAAGGTTATTTATTTTTGGGTTGATAGAAGAAAAACTCAATAACCCGAGAATAACCCAACAATAACCTAAGAATAACATACGCATAAACCCACTAGATCTCTAAAAAAAGTGAGATTTTGTGTGAATCTTCGATTGTCGTTAAGTTATTTCATCATTATTCTGTGTTCAGGGTTATTTATTTTTTGGTTGATTGAAGAAAAACTCAATAACCCGAGAATAAC
>NW_018164886.1:164398-205141 GCF_001263595.1 Phalaenopsis equestris
CAATGATCCAATTAATGATCCACTTACTCGTAGATTTCTTAATATTGTTGTCCGTAATGAGGAAGAGGCTTACAAACATTATTGTGCTTATGCACATTATGTTGGTTTCACTGTACGCAAGGACCACACAACTTACTGGGCTAAATGCTAAATCAATTAAGTCGAAGGATTATATTTGTGAAAAATCAGGTCATAAAAGAGAATCTCAGCTAGCCGCTACTGTGAAGTACAGAAAAGCGGATACACGGACTGACTGTCAAGCAATGGTTCGCTATGCTATTGATCATGATGGAAAATTGACCATAAAGAAATTTGTTGAAAGTCATAACCACCCCTCGGCGGAATTCGGTGACAAGCACCTTCTACGTTCCAGCCGCAAGATTAGTGAGTTAAATGCAAATTTACTAAGATCAATGATAGGTTCTGGGATTAGACCAGCTAATGCATTCAATTTCCTTGCTACAGAGGTTGGTGGTGTTGAAAACTTGGAGTGCACTAGACAAGATGCATACAACTTCATTCAAAGGGATAAAAGAAGCTGAATTGAACAGGGCGATGCCAACTCTCTCTTATAATTATTCATGGAACGCCAAAATGAAGATAACATGTTTGCATGGGATTTCCAAAGTGATGACGAGGGCAGACTTACAAGCTTTTTCTGGAGTGATGGGTCTTGCAGACTAGATTATGATTGTTTTGGAGATGCCATCATTTTTGACACTAGCTACCGTTTGAATAAGTATAATTTATGTTGTGGTCCTTTCATTGGGATTAACCACCATCGGCAAAACATTTTATTCGGAGTTGGTTTTTTATCTGACAAGACGATAGAATCGTTCAAGTGGTTTTTCAAAACCTTCATTCGTATAATGGATGATAAGCATCCAATTACAATATTTACAGATCCGGATCAAGCGATGGTAAGAGCTATTGCAGATTATCTTCCATTCACAAGACAGATTATGCCAATGGCATATCTATAAGAAATTCTCATCGAAAGTTCATTGCAGTGTGACATACAAGAGCGTTAACAATCTATTTTATAAATGCATGAGCAAGTGATTCAGAAGATGAGTTCGAAGGTTCGAAGTTACTTGGGTTCTAATGATCGAGCAAGGAAACCTGCACAACAACTTGTGGCTAGATGCATTGTACCGTATAAGACATAACTGGTCAACTGCATTCAATAAAGAAAATTTTGGAATGGGAATCTTGTCTACTCAAAGAAGTGAGTCCACAAATAATGTTTGTCATGGTGCATCTAAGCCCACTAACTACTGATGGTCGGCATCTACAATTCATTGACTGTTTATTCATCAACCTATAGGAATAAGATGCATGTTATTAACACTGGAATAACCAAAGAATTTTAGTTATCAATATACAGGAATAAGATGAATGTTATTAATACTGTTATTAATACTAGAATACCCTAAAACTACATCAATAAATAACCTACGAATAACATACGCACAATACCCTAAAAATACCCTAGGAATAACCTATGCATAACATGCGCATAAACCTGCAAATAACTTAAAAATAACCCAAGAATAACCTAGGAATAACCTGAAAATAACTTAAAAATATCCTCAAAATCAGCCAGGAATAACTTAGCAATAACCTACTCATAACTTAAAAAAAACCCACGCATTACTTCATAATTAACAAAATAATACACTGAAAATAACGTACAAATAACCTACGAATAACATGACATAACCTAAAAATACCCTAGGAATAACTTATGAATAACCTGCGCATAAATCTGCAAATAACTTAAAAATAACCAGGAATAACCTAGGAATAACCTTAAAATAACTTAAAAATATCCTCAAAATCAGCCAGGAATAACTTAGCAATAACTTACTAATAACTTTTAAAATTACTAATAACTTTTAAAAAAAAACTACGCATTACTTCAGAATTAACAAAACAGTACACTAAAAATAACGTACAAATAACCTACGAATAACATGGTATAACCTAAAAATATCCTAGAAATAACCTATGAATAACTTGCGCATAAACCTACAAATAACTTAAAAATAACCTAGGAATAACCTAGGAATAACCTAAGAATAACTTAAAAATATCCTCAAAATCAGTCAGGAATAACCTAGCAATAACCTACTCATAACTTAAAAAAACCTACGCATTACTTCAGAATTAACAAAATAATACACTAAAAATAACGTACAAATAACCTACGAATAACATGGCATAACCTAAAAATACCCTAGAAATAACCTATGAATAACCTGCGCATAAACTTCAAATAACTTAAAAATAACCTAGGAATAACCTAGGAATAACCTAAAAATAACTTTAAAATATCCCCAAAATCAACCAGGAATAACCTAGCAATAACCTACTCATAACTTAAAAAAAAACCTACGCATTACTTTAGAATTAACAAAACATTACACTAAAAATAACGTACAAATAACCTACGAATAACCTGGCATAACCTAAAAATACCTTAGGAATAACCTATGAATAATCTGCGCATAAACCTGCAAATAACTTAAAAATAACCTATGCATTACTTCAAAATTAACAAAATAATACACTAAAAATAACTCAGGAATAACCTGAGAATAAACTAAAAATAATCCACAAGTTAACTTAAAAATAACCCAATAATAACCTACGAATAACCTACAAATAACCTGAAAAATAAGATACAAATAACCTGAAAAATAACCTAAAAGTAACCTAAAAATAACCCAGGTTTAACCAGCGAATAAGATACGCCTAACTTATAAATAACCTACGAATAATTTAAAAATAACACATGAATAACATGGAATAGTTGTCAATAAGTACTACGTTTCGAAGTAACTCAAGAATAACCCAATAATAATCAAACTAATAACCTAAAAATAACTTGAGAATAAAACGATGACAATTATTAGGACAACTTTTCCTCTTCAATGCCCTCATTCATCCTCTTCGCCTCCTTCTTCTTCCTCTGCTTCTGCTTCTTACTTCATTGGCTGCTCAACCTCTGTCTTCTCAGCCTCTTCTAATACTGTTCTTGAGCTCTCTTCGGCCTGCGCATACTCTGGATCATCAAACGCCATCGTCTCACGGCTTCCAAGCTATCGAATGAGGGAAATGTGAAACCCTAGCAGAGCGAGCGGCGAAAACGTAGAAGAAAACCACAGAGAGTATTTTCGAATCATCTTCCTCGACATTCTAAAATGCGAGGTACTCGAATAGATGTGGGCTCGTACATCGGGTCAGGTCGCCCGCAGCAAATTTTTTTTCTTTTTTTAAAAATTATGTGGACAAGCGGGTCCCACATTTTCCACACGACAAAATTTTATTGGTCAGCATACCATGCGGACCGTCAGGTCTCCTGACCAAAAGAGTGCTCCTGATTTTGAGCTTTTATATAATGGTTTGTGTTGCTCAACTCATCCATACTCCTGTTGTAATGGCGTTAGGAAACAAAAAAATTGATAAGATACAAACAAAATGCCAACATAAACCATTCCATTTATTTTTTGATACAGTAACCAATGAAATGCTTCTTCATAAAAAAACAAAGAATCGGTAAAAATAAAATGTGTTATTGTAAGCTAAATTTAAGCATCTACATTTCTTGAAAATCTCATCTTTTCATGCCTCTGTTCTTCATTTACCCCACAAACCCATTGCAGGCTACCCAATGGCCATTCTAAATATCTAATTTGGTATTTCAATGTCCTTGTTAGTTACTATTCAGACATTCTTTTGCATCTTCAAGTCAAGCAAATGAAATTCTCCATAGAAATTCCATAAATAAGCATCCATATAGTTTAATTCTTCCAAGATGAAGGCTCGCAAAATGAATGATATATAACTTCTCCTTCAACTAAGCTTCCATCTCTAATACAACAAGCGTCTAAAAATATTTAAACCCCCATTAACTCATTACTTGCGGAATGCAACCACTGAATGCCTCGAAAGAAAACATCCATATACTTATCTCGCAAGGCAATGGATTAAAATAATACAGTCTGAGGCCGTTTCGTCTGATGAACCCTAGAGCAACCCCTTTGAAAGCCATACTCTCATAGCCCTGATGCATTGGGACAGAGAGGGAAATTACCTCGCCAGTGTGGGCAAAGCAACTGTGGAGATAACTCTCGTCGACCCAATACTGGAGCTCGCCAATCCATAGGGTTCAGATTTCCTCGATGGAAGTGGGTTGGTGGTAGGAGGAGGTGGCTGTGGTAGTCGTCATGGCTGCTGTGGAGGCAGCAAATGTGGTCGGACCGGCTGACCAAGATTACGGATGGTGTTGCGCTTGCATCCATTGATGTTGTTGGTGCGAGGGATCCATTGTCGATGCTTTTGGTCGCAAGAGAGAAGGGATGACGAGAGAGATGAGGGCAGGGGAGGTAAAAGCCGCGAAGGAACGCGGGCCGCTGGATAGACTGCCGGTGCGTTTATTAAAAAATTAAATACACGGTTTCCTCAACCACAGTCTGAATACACTTATGAACAGAAGGGTGGCCCGCACTTATAATCTGCCCTTACGAGTCTGTTTGGGCAGCTACAGCTTATCCAACTTAGGGTCTGTTTGGGGTAGCTGCAGCTTATCCAACTTCTGCTGATAAGCAACTTATCCTGATAATCTGCTGATGAGCAGCTGATCCGGATAAGCTGTCTGGCTGTTTGGTTGGCACTTATGAAAAACAGTTGATTCTGGAAAATTGACCATTCTGCCCCTGTTCTGAATAAGCAGTTTAGTTGTTTGGTTACTGCGTTTTGTAAACAACTTATTTGTAAAAAAAATTTAATTAATGAATAATCTGTGTAGCAGAATTTGTTCTTTTCTCAACAAAATTAAAGATCACTGTTCAGAGAAGAAAATACCAAAAAGTTTATTTATATTTATATAACTAAAATATATTTGATCACATCAAACGAATATGCTACACATACAAAAGTCAAATGCTCCTGCACATACTACTACAAAGTATAATGAGCACCCATAAAAAAGATAAAATTACATGTTAAAATGACAAGTAAAAATATGATAATGTTAACTTTATAATGTAGCAGCATATCACGACCCATGTCATCTGGCTCTGAAACTACAGAACCCTGAGCAAATCTGTCCGACTGGGATACCGTAGAAATGAAAGCACTTGATGCAGATGCAGTGTTCTGAAATGTTGATATCGACGAACTCTGATCTGGGGTATCCTTCTGGGATATCATAGAAATATACTCCCTGTCGGCCCACCTGAAGAAACTGCAGTCCTCTTGTTGTTGTGCCCACCTTGGGCACCTGTAAAATTGCCTTCCAAAGCTATGTGTCTTACGTGACATGAGTAGCAAGGATGGTAGTCCGCACCGACACATCACTTTCTCGGACTTCCCTGAATATCTGGAACTCATCGTCCTGCAGTTTTTAAAATAAGAATATATCAGTCCAAAATTTGAGAAAAATGACATACAACTTTGTACAACAGGTTTTAAGATCCAATAGAAATTATAACTACACCTAATGTTGTCAAGTCGGATAGATATATGACACAAAAATATTTATGGCTTTCAGAGATTGTGTCACATTTATATAATGTTCATGTATGTGGTGCTTTTGTAGCATCATGATTTCTAGATTTTCTCCTCATTTGTTATGAGAGATTATGGAGAATTTTGGTGTGTTAATTTATCATCCTAATTTTGTTGATAGTGGAATAATATCTTCCTATCGACGTAGGCAGATTTATGTGGTACCACGTAAGTCATACGTTTTGTTGTTTGTCTATTACGTGAATTTGTTCTCCACAGTATGTTACAAAACAATTTAGTCCAATTTATGAAAGATAACATTAAAATAAAGTTAAAATATTATAAATATAAGTAGAAGATGCAAATCATCAAAAATTATATTGTATTATTGAACGATTTATAAATATACAGGCTAAGCAACATAAAAGTATGCTTGTCTACACTCCAATACTTCTCATATTTCACATATTGGATTTCAAGTCAAAAAGAAGTGGTGAAAACGATGTCTAGAGTTCTAACAAACTGTTGGAGATTTGGAAGCACAAATCCAATCGAAGCCAAACTTCAGAACATTCAAATAACCTACAAGCTTAAATTCAGCTTAAGCAACAAACATCTAGTATCCACAATTTCTAAGTTCTTACATAAAACATTTTTTATGAAATGCAAAAGCAACCATTTTGAGATGGTAAAGCCAGTTAAAAAAGATAGAATACAGTATAACCAGACTTTCATGATTTTTAATTTAAAAAACTCTGTACAAATTGGAGGAGAGACTCACATGTATTACAAGAACAGGACATGTGTATATGCACCATAACCCCTTTGTAAAGGTAGTAGTAGTTTAGACTAAATACAAAATTCAGACTAAATACAGACTAAATACAAAATTGAGACTAAATACAGACAAAATACAAAATTCATACTTAAATTCAGACTAAATACAAAATTCAATGATGTATAAACTAAACACAAGGTGTAGTAGTAGTTTTTTTTGCATTCTTACATGTTCCCATAAGCCACGAATTAAATTCTGAAGCATAAATATCAAATATAAATAAATGTTTTTAGATGCTAAATTGTTAAAAACAGAATCCAGTAGCTGCCTTTCCCCAAAAAAAGAATGTAAATACCTGTTTTGTTTTGAAGTGAGGAACACATCAGCACATTAAAACTCGGAACTCAAATAAAACCAAATAAATGAAAATTTACATACATACCACTAAATTCCTTTAAAAGGTAAACCTTAGATGCTAGATATGTAAATACATATGAATTGGGTGGTATGTATGTAGTTATCTAAAATAAAGGTAAGCATGAAAAATATAATTCTAAAATATAACGAGAACAAAGAAAATAGGGAAGATCAAAACTAGAAGAGCAGGCTAGAAGAGCATGTACTAAGTTCTTATTCTTCTTCATTCCACTCTCTGTGAGAACAAAGAAAATAGGGAAGATCAAAATTAGAAGAAAGAAGAGCATGTTGTACAGGTTCACACGTGAGAAAGAAATGCAGTGAAAAACTAGGTTTTGATCTATAAATGGCATTATTTTCTTTAATATGTGTACATTTAAAGATAATGTAAGACAATGATGCTGATACAGTCAAGTGTATTTGCCACAATATTTTAGAAGGCCCAATATTTTTATATCATTCAAAAAAAGTAAAACACATATTCTACTCTATAACAAAAGATTCAAGCATATTATACTTTCAGCTATGCAACCATTAGATGACCAAAATTCACATGTCATATTTGTCTCAATGTCCTTTCACATATAATTTGACAATGCCAAAGTCAGTTCAAACCATGCTAGCAAAAACTTGAGGGGCCATGTAATTGATAAAATTAGAAGACAATGGAAACCATGTTGGCATGGATTGAGGACGAAGTTTATAAAAGAGGATTGCAGAATCATTTTTAGAGATGAAGCTATAGAGAGGGGAAATGAGATGTGCATAATTAAGGTTAATTTGGCTACAAGCATGTTGAAGGACTTTGTAATAAGACAACACAAGATATTGAAGCAAAAATTCTATAAAGATATTGAAGCACAAAATCAACATTACGGATTGCAGAATATGATAAAAATTTTATATAAGGTTCACTTTGATATGAAAAAGGATATAAAGATATTGAAGCACAAACGCACTCTCCGACCAACGAATCAGGTTTCCATGTATTTGTGTTTCTAGCACTTGACTTAAATTCTTTTTATACATGTCATTCAATACTTATGTATAGATTTATTGACAGACATATAAATGCATAAGAATTGCTTATAAAAAATTGTTATTTCAAAAAAATTGACTTTGAACTTCGCTATATAATAACTGCACCCACGAGAAGCAGTGTCATGATCGCACAATTTCGTCCGTTATCTGGTTTCGCAATGTCGCCATTTCCCTTGAACCTTCACCTTCGTGCCTGTAAGTATGTTTTGATTCATCCTGGGGTATGGGACGTCCGACATGGAATTCAAATGCTTCTTGGGGAATATGATGCAAGTTTTCATATATAGATGCAAAATCCTCATCAGAGCGTGAGTGGTGTCGTCGTATGTAGTTTTGCAGAGCCATTGTTGCTAAAAATATTTTCACTTGCTTCGGAAATGGGTAGGTTGGCATGTCACGTAATAATACCCACTTCTTCTTCCATACCCCGAATGACCTCTCAATGACACCACGTAAAGAGGAGTGTCATTTGTTAAAAATTTCCTTTCTACCACGTGCAACCCCGCTTGACCTCTCGAAGTCCGAAATGTGGAACTTCGTGTAGGCATAAGGCTTTAGATAACCCCTTTGTAAAGGATATCCAGCGTCAACTAGATAATACTTACCTGCACAAAATACATATTTTAGTAACGACTCAGGAATATCTGATATATTTGCTATAACAACGTACCAGGAGGGGGTATGGAAAGTAATGAGTTTGACGTCTTGTTGCAAATTTAAAAACACGACTATCGTGAGCGCTTCCTTCCCATCCGGCCATCATAAATGTAAAACACATATTAAAATCACAAATGACCATCACATTCTGTGTGGGAGAACCACAACGTCCAATGTAGGCTACTTTGTCGGTTCCAGATACACGTGTATCAACGTGAGTTCCATCAATAGCTCCTATACAATCCTAAATATAAAAATGTTTCAACAATTAATGAATGAGAGTTACCTAAGTTAATAATAAGATGTTTAAGATATACTTTGAAATTAATAAGATGTTTGAGGTATACCTTCAAAAATGGCATATAACGATTGTCATTCGCAATTTGTGCAGGGATGGATTGAAGTCTGGGATCTTCAGGCTTAAGTATCTTAGAAGCTAAACTTACCAGTGCATTATATCTGCTGATAGTCTCTGATGAATGTTGAAATTGCTCCATGGCTCCTCTAATGGACTCATTTTGAGATAAAATATAGAGTGTAATTGCTAACACCTCTCTTGATGTCATTCTAGTAGAGCCATTCAAACCATGATGGTGTTGTAGTTCGCAGAGCAGATCGATGAAAATCTCTTTCGTCATATGAAACATATTTACAAAACGTGTCAGATGGCCTTGTAGTAACTCATCGACCCATTTATTACCAACATATGTTGATGTCATACATGGAGTTCGCTCAATGTATGTGAAGTAGTAGTCATATAACAAAGTAAGAATAAACACTATCTTTCTAACATAGTTCAAATGTTCTGGATTCATCCTACCAAAAGTAGTTCAAAGATAATAGTTAATACATTCAAACATTTAAAGAAATCTAGATGCAACAGTACAACCAGTACAATTAGTACAATAAGTTTTGAGAAAAAACATCCAGTTAAGTATAAAGAGTGAAATAAAAGAAGTGCTAGGAAAATAATACTTCTCCCGAGCCACTTATATTATCAGTTCCAAGAGCATTAGTTGTGCCAATAAACTCATGTTCAGATGGGGTGAAAGCATGTGCTCCCGTTGCAACAACCCATTTGAACATACCATCCAGCTTCTCTTCCATTACTGGATCAATACCATTCATTTTGAATTTCTTAGCTGCTGGCACGACCTGCATGGTGAAGAAAAGTTAATTAGTTAAATCATTTCAATATAACTCAAATTGGAATAAGGAAATGATATAGGGCAAGTCTTTACGTGTAGTTTCTCAGCCCACCACTCCTCAGGAGCATCTATCATTCGTTTTAATGAATCCCAGCCCAAACCTGTAGTTCTCCTCTTAAGTTCTTTCCAAATTTTCCAATCATTCTTTAATTGATCTCACTTGTTCTTAAATTTCATTCTGTCGTAGTCTCTGCCTGTGAGTTCTTTGAATTTGACAGAAACATTATTTCAACCTTCTTTGTTAAAATATGTCGTAGGTCTATTTCCTAGCTCCATCTCTTTAAGACATAGATCACAGAAAATATTTGTTGCTTCTCTGTCCCACATCGCAAATGATCCAACTTCTTTGCCCTTATTCATTGTGGTACTTACTAGTGAAAGGTTAAATAAGAAAAAATGTATTTAATAACATGACCCTAAAACTCCAATACTGACAATCATTCTCAATATTATATACATATATATGTCAATATTACAAAATAAAACATGAGTTCTAGATATCGAAAAACTCATGTATATTTTTACTAAACATGATAGCAAAAAACCTTAAGGACATTTACAAACATACCAGTCAGTTCCTATGTATTTATATATCTAGTACTATACTTTTTATATTTATAACACTCAAATCATTTACATCACATCAAAAATATTACAATTTTAACTTATAAAAAGTAAAATATATGTTTGTATTCATACGTAATCTAATATATATGTAAAAGTTGAAGTTTAGGTTTTAGATATGTGAATATATAGAAATTTAGTGGTATGAAGGTAAATTTCTCAATACTTTAATGTGTACATTTTGTGTTCAAAAATTAAAAGCTTATGTACTTTTTTAAACATAGAGTGTTTGAAGAGCTCTAGTCACACTATCCCCTACCATGGACATTTTCTAAGCATGATGGGTGGGTCTAGCATTCACACAAATGCCCCTTACAAGAGAAAAATGTTCAAGAAACTGCCAAAATTTGCACCAACATGGCCGAAAAGAACAAAATGAAAGGAACTTCATGTACATAAAAAAATTTATTAAATAAAATAAAAATTAAATAAAGATAAAATTGTAAAAAAGAATACTTCAAATGCAATACTCGTTATATCAAATGAACTAATAAGTGCCCAAAATATAACACATTAAAATATAACACATAATTAAACTTACAGAAAACTCGACGAGTGCCAATGAGCACAAATAAGAATTTATTGAGGATTCAAAACTCAAAGAAATACTGAATGCAAGCAGAAAATGCATTGTTCTAAGAGTAAAACAAAAATCTTAATTGCGAACAATCACAACTGAATCTGTAACACATCATGCAAGAAAACCCAATGTAATCTTCAAAAATACATAATAAAAAGTTTGCATGAATCTTAATGAGAAAACAAATTGTAAAAAATTAAATCCTAATAATTTAAATCCTTTACATATAATAAAATGAAATTATAAACTTAAAATGCCTCAAAAACCATGCAAGCATACCAAAAATCATGTGCATGTTTTAAAAGGCACAAAAAATTGTAAAAATCAAAATGTTTGTATGTGCTCTAATAAGCTTCCTAAAAGCTTAAACCAAAATCAGAAAATGTTGTATGTGCTAAAAGCAAGATGAAATCAAATTTCCCCGCCCCTAAAAGTATGCAAAAAAAAAAAAAAAAAAAAAAATAAAAAACAAGTAAAAATTTTAAAATATTTTAAAATACAAGCTCTTTTTCAAAATTCAAACTTAAACTCGATATGTGTGCAAGCTCTCAAGCGGACCACCTTACCTATAAGGAAATGTCCTACGTTTCACATTCTAAGAGATTATAGTTGATAAAAAAGCATCTCAATGAGCATTCATGATGCAAAGTTGAACTAATTACAGTAATAGAATGATTTCAAACTTTCACTTATGATCTAATTTAACAAACAAGTATCATGAATTGCAAATCAGATAGTTAATTGGAAATCCGCTAAAATTATTCTTTTATCTTCAAATAAATTAGTTGAAATCATTAAA
Source organism: Phalaenopsis equestris (assembly GCF_001263595.1). Classification (NCBI taxonomy): domain Eukaryota; kingdom Viridiplantae; phylum Streptophyta; class Magnoliopsida; order Asparagales; family Orchidaceae; genus Phalaenopsis; species Phalaenopsis equestris. Next base: position 176,017 of record NW_018164886.1, read on the forward strand.
AATGTTTATTATTAAAGAACAACTCTCAAGTCCATCTAATATATACGTCAAACCATAAAATCTAACTTTTAGACAAACCCAATCCCTTACATATGGGGACAGTCATTAAAATGTATAGTATAATAACATCTAAATGAACTAAAATGATATTCAAACCATAAAAGAAACTGGTTGATCATGTTTCTAGTAACAATGTTTAATACAGCAAAATACCCTAAAGATGACCATATTGGAAGAAAATATCAACCGGAGAAGACACTTAAACGCACCAAAATTTGAATGTAAATTATTTTATGCTCAAGTTTTAATTAAATAAAAAAAATCAGAAAAAAAACTCTCAAAGAGTTCTATTCTCCACAATATTTTGTAATGGAAGATAAATATGATAAATGGTGGTACATTAGTAACAATGAACATTAGTTTTACCTTCCGAGAATGTAGAAGAAGAAGCTTGCCTACAAGGAAGAGCAGACCGGACGAAATCAGTGAGGGCAGACCTAAAAATCGGGGATGAGATTCTCAGGGAAAGATTTAAGAGGGAAGAAAAGATGAATGAGAGGAGGTAAGATCGAGATTTCTTACCAAAGTCTGAGTGGAAGTTGCCTTTGGCGGAGCAGAAACGGACCAAGGATTCCTCGGCGGAGGCGGCAGAGCAAAGACTTGGCGGAGGAATAGCTTAGAGCTTCGGCGGAGGAAGCGCGGGTCTTCGGCGGAGCGGAGGAAGACCGGAGAGTCGGCGGCGAGAGAGTGGTTCTTCGGCGTGAGGCAAAGCGGACTTCCGCGCGAGGAAGAGTGAAGGCGGAGGCGATCAGATAAAAGGTTTTAGGGCATGATGCGAGGAAGAGAGGCGGAGGCGAGCGAATAAAAGGTTTTAGGGCCAAGGGTGTGCACGTAAAATATGACACAATCCAGCGTTCGAAGCGCTGATCGTGGATATCGACCCGCGATCAGCTTTTCACGGAATCGAAAAAGAGATTATAAAATAAGCTGCGCAAACGCGCAAAATAAACATTGCGGCGGCGGTTTCAAAAACACCGCCGCACCTATACGCTGCCGCAATATAAGCTGCCCTAAACAGACCCTTATTTAGAGAAACTGCTTATCTTGATAAGTTGCTGATAAACAGTTGATCCAGATAAATTGTCTGACTGTTTGGTTTGTGCGTTTATAAAACTAACTGATTCTTGATAAATGACAATTCTGCCCTAATTTTGAATAAGTTGTTTAGTTGTTTGTTTTGTGTGTTTTATAAACAACTTATCTGTAATTTTTTTAAAGTTAAATGAACAATCTGTCATGTAGAAGTTGTAATTTTTTCATCAAAACAACAATGTCTACATATTAAATATTTTAGAACTAATAAAACCCATTGATAACATTACGAAAAATATATACACTTCACCTAAAAGTTAGTATCATGAAACTTAAAAAAAAAAAAAACACATATTTGAAAAAATATCGTACAATTTGAAAAAAAAATAAATAAAAAAAAAATACTCATTTCAAATTTGATAGAAGAATATAAAACTAGAAGATTTATATCAACTATTTTGGTATGAGGCAATAAATTAATTCTAAATAAATATTTTTGTACAAATTTTATTCTTGTTACTTTCGGTCTATCAATATTCTACCTTATCCTTCAATGCTAAATTGTATTTAACAATATTATCAGTTCATTTCTACCCTTGATTAAACTGTCATAAATAGACAATCTTACATATCAATATTAGAAAAAAAAAATATTCAACTACATGTCTAACATGCACAAAAATTTCAAGGCGAATTCACATGTGATTAATAAAATAATGTCATACAATTTAGGCTTTCATACACAATTCAAATGTTCAAGGAACCTAAAAATTTATGTAGTTAAATTCACATACATCAGAATGCATGTACTTCAAGAAAAAAAAAGTCAGTACAATATATCCTACTAAAGGCTATAACAAAAATACATAAATCTCCAACTAATCAATTGAATAAACTTGAATCCCCAGTTCTGTACTGGACACTTTCAACTCAACTTTCAACTCGAAGATTGAAACAAAAAAGGAAAATAATTCCAGCAAGCTCTAAATCAAACAAAGAGCAAGGGCAAATGCAGAAAAGTTGAAAAACATTAAATGATCTAGAAGATCTGCACTAGTTCATTTTTTTAGATTTGCCTTGGCATGCATGTGTAAAGCAAAATGGTATGCTTAATCAAATAAAAATTTTCACAATTCCTAAAACTTACAAAATAAAGCACTAATGTACAAATTGTGTCAAACGTTATATCTTGCAAAAATTGATGGTGGCGGGTAGAGATGTCTTGAGCTTGAGAATATCTGGCAAAAAAGTGATGGTGCACCAAATCGACCATTAAGCTTTCTTAAACGCAAACACCCAGACACATGTAAACACATAAGAATTGTGTAGTATGTATGTAAATTTTTCTAGAACTTACATCTCATATAACAACCATGCAATCTGAGATAATTGGAATGATTATAAGTTTTTGAAAACACATGGATTTGAGTAGCTCCAAGTTATCTTTTATTTTCATTAAAGAGAAATATACATGATATTTTGAAGTGAAATAATGGATTCCAAATAAAAATCTGACAATATATATTTTAATTTCACTGGAGACAGTATGAAAAATTTCTGTTGAATTAAGAGCATGGACTAACTTCTGAATGATTCTAAAATAAATTGTGTACAAGAAGATTCAAAAACTAAATTAAATTTTGGAAAGATATTTCTCCTTTCTATTTTGATCAAACTCTCAATCCTTCTTAACTGCATTCAGTATAATTGATGCAGCATTCATGTTAGGGCAACATTTTTCTGTAATGTAATTTAAACCCTGAGGGCAGAGCAGTTTAAAGATTTGCTCAGCTGCAGCGATATATTATGCTCGAGCACCTTCCTCAAGAATAATTTTGCTAGAATTCAAAAAATTAATCAAGAACGGACTCAGTTTGGAAAACTCCTTCCACGCCTCGTCGAAGAAGAGCAACTTCGCCATGCTGTTCCAGTCGATTGCCTTGGTTGCCTTCACTGCCGTATCACCATGCCGTTCCATTCGATCTGTTTAGCTCGAGCACCTTCGCAACTTTGCCATGTCATTCCGCTCGAGATCTGGAAATCAGCGAGGGTGAGATCGGGAGATTGGGAGGGAGGAGACTGGAAGGAGAAGTACACGGTAGTAAAATTTTTCCCAAACGAGATGCCGGACGCGGGGTTGACGTTTAGGATGAATTGAAGATGCCGGACGAAGGGTTGACGTTTAGGATTAAATCATTCGAACAACCAGTACAATAAACACAAAATCTTGAAACTGGCCCCAATTAATATAAAAAACCCAAGCGGACGCAACAGTTAGGTTGCGTTTTCGAAAAGACACCGCCGTAGCCTCGATTTAAACCCAACACATCGAGCGCCTCTTTGTTTCCATGCTGATTTATCCCTCCGTCCTCACACCGCCGGCGTACTCCAGGAGCACAAATCGCCGCCACCTTGTTTATTTTTTCCGCCGCAAATTTTCAATTTTCTACAGAAATCACCTTACTCCATCACCAATCCCCTTAACTCGAATTATGAGCTCTCTTGACGCCAGCAGACATCGCGCCTTCCAGCTACGGCAGAACCCGCTAACAGGAGAATCGGAATGGATCGTCATCGACGAGGAAGATGAAGATAGTGTTGATGTGACGGCACTTTCTGCTTCACGCTCCGTTCTTGCTGCCACTTCCTACCTCGACATGCTCAACGACTCTCGCCGTAATCGTGCTTTCCGGCTTGCTATCGAGAAAACCATTACGGATCCCTGCCATGTTCTGGACATTGGGTGCGTCTTCCACTTCGTCATAAAAACTTGAACTGTTGTCTGCCTTTTATTTGAATTTTTTGTTGAATCTGTACTTGCTCATGTTTACTTTGCAAATTTTAACCTGGGAATTTATTGGGTTTGCTTGAAGTGCTGGGACGGGCTTATTGTCAATGATGGCAGCTCGAGCAATGATGGGGAGTCCTGCACGAGGGAAGGCGATGGTTTCCGCGTGCGAATATTATCTTCCCATGGGCAAACTAATGCAAAAAATTCTTCGAACTAACGGAATGGATAGGATGGTGAAATTGTTTCATAAGCGCTCCGATGAGCTTCAAGTTGGAGAAGACTTAGACTGTCGTGCTTCTGTGCTGGTAAGCCGTTGCCTCAACTTTTTTTATTTTCATGTTTCATCGGTAGATAATCTGCTTTGGCTGCAAAGCGTAAGTGCTGCTATCCAGTAATTTGAAGTTGAACATAGGCTTCTACTTTAGCTTCTGAGATGCTGAATATCATCCAGCGAGCTCGTCGTGAGTTAAGCGATTCAGATTGTACAATGTTAAAAGCTATTCTGGATCACTGGTGACTAGTTGGAATTAGTGATGCTGTTATTGTTTCATTACAAACTTATATAAGGGAAAGGGACTGAATGAGTCATACACTCCCTTAAAAAAGTTGCTCTCTTGCTCTTCTATGGTTTTTTTTCCTCGCCCCTCCTCCCTTTTTCCCCTTTTCTAGTTTTTTTGCCCTAGAAACCACACTCTGCTATCTTATCCTCCCTACACTCCTACACCCGGCCAAGAGGGTGCCGCCTCTTTGCCTCCATGGATCTCTCTTCTTTCCCACCTCTTCCATTCATCCATGTTAATTGGAAGGGCCTTCTTTCTTCACACTTGTCGAACACTTTCTTTTTCAACCTTTCTTTTATATCTTGCACTGAAAATAAGGTAATCTTCTCTAATGAGAAAATATATGAAGTATCCAAGTAATGGAACTTGGCTCTTATAATATCTCGAACTCTCATTCATCGAGATATTGTCTGCTTTGGCATAATGACCTCATGTTTTTATCCATTTGCTGTAACTTCTCAGGAGGCCATCCATCCAAAAAATACACTTGCACGAGCACACTTAACTTTAGAGTTTTGATGAAATTTCAACCGTTTCAACAAAAAGAACCTCAATTTTTAAGAGTTTAGCTTCACTCTACTTAAGGTGTTTCACAATCATTACCATTTAAGTAATTGACGTCCTCGTCAAAGCTCTAAACCTAGAATCATCCACAAAATAGGTAGGATTCTAGATGTGCCCATTGCAGATTTAGGTGGTGGCTCCCACCATGTAGCTACTTATCCTATTTAGAATTCAAGAGATGACTTCCATGGCACAAGATTTTGTTTTGTATGTCATTTAGTTCTCATATTCAAGCTAGTATAATGTTCTAATACTATTTATAATAATCCGAACACTTGTCCATTAAGATATTATTCGTTTTGCCATAATGGCCTCCTAGTTTTGGCCCATTGGTGTAACTTCTTAGGAGGTGACCCATCTTAGGGGGTCACCCACAAGAGCATGCTTAACTTTGGAGTTTTTGATGAAATTCTAACTGTTACACAAAATGCGTCTAGATATAGATGTTTAAGAGTTTAGCTTCATTCTACTTAAGAGATTTCACAACTCTGGTTGGCTATGCTCTCGACAAGGCATTGTTTTATGGTAACCTCTTTCAAGATATTCACAAATTGTGGAAACTTCAAGGTAAAATTGATCTTATATGTTTGACTGATGATTTTTTTCTCTTCAAATTCACTTGTGTGGAGGATTTTGATATTATTTTTGGTGGGTGTCTCTTGCTTTGTGTTAGAAGGCTTTTATTTTCAAAAAATGGACTCCAATTTTAAACTTGTAAATGAGGATTTTAAAGATGTATCAATCTGGCTTAAAGTTCCTAAACTTTCTCTATTTTAGTTTGAAATTAGTATGTCGAATATAGCCAATAAAACCAACATTTCTCTTGCTATTGACCCCCTTATGAAAAAATGTTTTAGGTCATTTTTTGCTAGGTTTAGTGTTCAAGTATCTACTGGATCTTTTCTTTTTGATGTTATTGCTATTACATTGAATGGTAAAGATGTGTAACAACATGTTTTATATGAATGGAAGCCTTTACCTTGCAAAACTTGTAACACATTTGATTATGACCTCAGTTTGCTTGAAATCTCCGAACTATAAACCACCTACAGTGCTGTCCTTATAGCGTTAGAGAAGTTGCTTGCTTATTAAGTAGACGCCCCCACCCACACACACACCTCCAGAAGCCTTAGCAAGCCTCACAATACACCTCTTTTCTCTCTTTCTAAACCACATTCTGCCCTTGACCTTAACATCCTAGCTCTCGTCCCTGCCAACAACAATTCTCCTATGAATAATTCTCCTACTAAGATTATAGATAATTCTTCTACCTCTGATGGCAATCATATTCCTCCTCTCTGTTTGACAGCTGCAATGGCTTCTTCTTCCTCTCCTACCCATGACTGAAACATGATCTGCCCAGCAGATCTAGTTGGCCCCCAATCAGTCACCCTGCCATTACTGCCTAAGTACTACAATCTATAACATAAAATAACAAAAGGTAGACCTAAAGGAGGGATCTCCCACACTATTCCATTATAGTTGTCTTATTTTTCTAAAATGGTTTCTTGGAATGTGCATGGATTCAATAGTGATATCCATATCACTGATTGTAGAAATCTTATTAACAATTACAATCTTGACATTATTTGTTTACTTAAAATCAAATTCCAGTCGTCTATGATTTCGAATCCCTTTTCCCTTGGACATTTCTCTCTCTTTCTGAAAGAAGTTTCTCTTAATAATTTTAATTGCTCCTTGAATGACCACATATGGATCAAGTGGAGCACTGCTTTTGTTTTTTTCTTTGTTTTAGAGATTAATGTTTATTTTTTTTATGGTGAATTGGTCTTCTCTGTTTGCATTAAATTTCTTGTTTCATTTGTTAATACTTATTATCGTGCAGTTAAAAGGAAAAAAAAATTATGAAATTCTATTATGGATCTTGCTTCTAATATATATGATCCTTGAATAATAATGTGAAATTTTAATTGTATCCATACTCCAAAATGAAAAATTGGTGGCGTCTCCTATCCCAAGTAAGTTCTTAACTTCAATACCTGCATTTGAAATTCTAGCCTCATTACCGCACAATGTTATTCGTTCTTATGACGGTTGCACTTAACAAATTTATAACTCTATTAGATGTTTGCTGGATTGAGCAATTTACAATATTCGTTGGTTGATTGACTACCTATATTCTATCTTTAAAGTCTTAGAACCTCTTACCTCTAATCACTCTCCTACCTTGATCTCCTTGGGCAATAATTTTATACCTAAATGTTGGTTTATGTACAAGAATAATTGGTGTAAATATGAGTAACGTCACGATATTATCTTAAATAGTTGACATCACTATGCTGATAGTGAACCTTTTTTTGCTTTTTACAACAAACTCAATAATATCAAAACTGCTCTTAATAATATCAAGCGTAACTTCTCTCATTATATTTTAACATTATTTATGATCTAAAAAATAAGCAATGTCAAACTATGCAAAACCTTAAGCAACGACCTCTTAAGTATGATCTTCTATACAATGCTCTTGAAATACAAAGAAAACTAATTGATGCCACTTCTTGTGAAAGTGATTGGATTGAAAATGGCTAAATATGCGCATCAAAGATGACATTAAATTTCTTTATCAATGAATCAAAATCAAGCAAGAAAGATTTTTATTGGAGAACTCAATATCAATCATGTTTGATACAATCTCAACTTGATATTGTCAGTGAGCTTGTTGCCTATTTCTCTTCACGCCTCAACTGTTTTAATTACGCTTCAAGTGTGATTTCTTAAAATATTCTTGTGCCATACACCCTCTTTGTTAACTATTCAAATCACTATTCATGTGTGATTTCTTATAATATTCTTGTGCCACACACCCTCTTTGCTTATAGATGCAACTCCCTTGTTATGGATTTTACTTATGTGGAAACCAAAAGTATATTTTTCAGCATTGGTTCCAATAACCTGATTCTTTCATCTCCCAATTCTTCAAAGATACTTGGGACACTGCTTGCCCTTTATGCATACAACCTATTAAATGCTTCTTTGCCACATCCAAACTTCCAACCGTATCCAATATTCAGCTGTTACCTTAATCCCCAAGAAGCCTCAAGCACAAATTTTAAATGATTACATGCCTATATCACTTTGCAATACTCATTACAAAGTCATCACCAAACTCTTTGCTAGTAGAATTAAACTTATTCTCTCTAACTTTATTCATTCTATTCGAGTTGCTTTTCTTTATAGAAGAGATATTATTGAAAATATTATTATTTCCAATAAGTTTTTTCAAGGTTTTAATACATCTACACATCCTAAAATTTTTTGTATCGAAATTGATCTCTTGAAAACTTTTGTATGGTTAACAATAATTTTCTTTATGAAAGAATTTCTACTTTTCGTTTTCCTCTTAGTTCATTAGCTGCAAGACATGCACTTCTCATATTTATTTTTATGTGATTATTAATAGTGAACTACATTGATTCTTCAACTCTACTTCTGGTCCTTTATTTCTTCGTATTTTTACTATCTTAATGGGTGTTTTTTTTCTTGATTCATGGATCTTCGTTATAAAGGTTCTATCCATGTTCTCAACAATTACAACATTATCCATTACATTTTTGCTGATGATCTTATGGCCTTTGGAAAGGCTTCTACAACTTCTACTAGCTACTTATCCTCTGTCTTGGAAATATTTAATGATGTTACTAACCTCTGTGCCAATTCTACTAAATCCACTATTTATTGTCTAAATTTTTGAATGAATTATTAAAGTAGCCCATTTGTGACAATTTGGGGTTCAAAATCAAAGCCTTACCATAGGAGTACTTGGGCATAACTAACATTTCTAAACTCAAAGCTGCTGATTGTTCAAATCATTGACAAAATGTAATATTGGCTTAATGGTTGGAAACAGAAAGTCTTAGTTTTGCTAGTCTATTCCAACTGGTTAAATCTACTCTTTGAAATTATCTCCATTATTGATTTAGATCCTTTCCTTTATTATCCCCAATGGCCTAAGAAGGAAACTTCTCTTATTAAAAATTTCATCCACCATAATGATAAGAATAAAAAAATTCATACTTTTGTGTGGAATGTCATCACTAAGTCCAGAGACCAAGGTGGCATTGGTATTTCTAATATGGTAACTATAAATCTCTTGTGCAAATCCAAAATTATTTGTAGACACTAATACTAACTCCTACCTTTTTGAATGATGTCACAACTTCTATGGCTCTTTATGGTTAAAGTTAAAACATAGCTTTTCCCCTTTTTGAGAGCTCTAATGCAAATTGCTGTTGGAATAAAAAAAGGCTTTTCCTTTGAGATAAATTGCAATAGTAAGCTTTCTTTCTTTTTTGATCCTTGGTTTAATGGGATGATGTGGGAGCTTGGGTCGCGGTACTGTAGCAGCTACAATACACCATACTCTTTTTCCTATTTGATCCTGTAAGTTTTATATTTCCTTTCTATTCTAATTCCTTCCTATTCTAATTGCTATTGCTTTTATAAATATGTTGTTTACTTTCTTAGGGTTAGTTTTTTGTATGTTTTGTTTTAGATTTCTGTCAGGACAGCCGTTGGTGTTCGCTTTCTCTTTCGAGAGCTGTATCCGAGGGATTGAGTTGTGCTCCAGTTGTATCTCTCTCGTGTGGTGATTATCTTCCTTCTATCTCTTTCCACATCCCTTTCTCGTCGCTCCCGGTCGCTGTATATGACTGCAACCGGCCACAAGAGTCTTCTGCAGCCCCACCTTCCCAGTTGCCTCCCACTTCCTTCTTGGTTTATTGCCACCCAAACTACACCTCCTCCCTGCTGTCCCAGCCTTTCCGCTGCATTGTTGCTGCCCAGGACAGCCTCCCACTATCCTTAGTGACGTATGGGATCTATCTTTGGCAAACAATATCTCGGGTGTTCTGTGGATTATGTTTTTTTGATGATGACTACATTAAAACTATTTGGATCCTTTTAATAATGTTTAAGTTTAATTCTACTCCATTAGAAAAACCTAATTTAAAACTTTTGCTCAAGTCTTCAGGATTGACCATGGGAAATAATACTTTTATTTCATTCTTGGAGAATAGTTCTTCCTGTAGAAAATTGCTTACCAAAATTCTTATATTCATACTCAATAAAATGAGATAATATAGGGAAATGATAAATAACTTATATAGGTTATTCAATTAGTTATCATCACTAGTAACATTGCAAATTATTGTTGGTGAAGATTCTTTTACTAGTGCTTATCTTTTTAATTGTTTGCCATCAATAATTCTAAAATTTAAAACTTTTGGTCGAAGTCTTACCTAAGCATCCCAAACGCAGATATATCTACACTATTTTACTTAAAGGTGTTTGGCTACTCTGCTTTGTGCATATTATCCCAGATTAAAGAAGTAAATTACATCCAAAAGGTATAAAATTTATTTTTAAGGTCTGTTTAAAAGAAATTGCTATTTAAAAAACTACGGTGACTATTTAAATTTTCTTTTAATTTTCAAAAAGTCAGACCACAAGTTCTCACAACGATCATGCTTAACCAGGTCAGATTGTAAAATGCAGTTTTTTACTGAATTTTTTTGAAAAAGCATGCAATTTTTTTTTTTCAAATGCCACAAAGTGCGGTGCGACGCTGCACTGCCACTGCTCCAATATCCCAAATATACCCTTTGTAGTTACTTTCCTCACCACCAAGGATAGGTGTTATTGTCCCCATACTAAAAAAATATTAGACCATTATGAATGTATCCCTCTTTAAATGTTATATTCTTTACCTAAATCGTACATCCAAGCAGAGAACATTAACCCTTTTTGTGAATATGAATTTTGTGATAATAATAGTCTTACCTTATTGGCCTCAACTGACATCTCTAATTTTATTTGAATATGGTAATATTGATTATGAAGATAATTTATACCTCTTTATGCTCTCAGAGAAAGTTTGAGATGTTGCTTCAATCATTCAATTAATCATTATATTTTGCATCACAAACTATCTCCAAAGTGTCACCCTTACAAAAAGTCTTTCCACCATAAAAATTCCAAATAATATTCAAGAAGCCTTAAAAATTTTAGTTCATAAAGAAACTTGGACCCTTAAAATAAATGGTATGTGGAATGTTTAAAATCTTCTCAAAGGGAAACAAATATGTTTAATTCAAATGGTTGCTCAACATGAAACACAAAACTAATGGAACTATTGACTGATATGAAGCAAGATTTGTAGCATAATGTTTTACTAAAAATCCATGGTTTGATTTTTAAGAAATGCTTGCCTATCTGCAAAATGAATGCTCTCAAGTAATTTTTTATTCTTATTAGGATTGCCTTTAGGCATGAGTTTAATTGCTACATTAATACCCACTTTCAGGTGCAGAGCCAAGATTTATTTTAAGTGGGTGCACAAATTACTCATTTCAGAAAACAACTCTCAACATTTTCCATCCGGGCTTTGGACCTACATTGGCGGTTTTAATTATTTTTTAGAATAATAATATATAAATGATAAAATATGCTGGAAAAAATTACAAAAACATTCAAAAATTGATAAATAGATACTAACATAAAAACTAGAAAAAAAAGACAATCACCTATAATTTCTACCTTCGAGTTTTCATATGCTGAAATTATTGTATAATCAGTTATTTATGAACACATTTAAATTTCATTTTCAAAATATGTAATCAGCTAATTATGCACCCAAGCTTGCACATACGATTATTCAAACGTTTCTTTACAATATTTATAGCTGAGAAAGCTCGTTCAACTGTTGCTGTTGCAATTGGTAATATCAATTCAAGCTTCATTGGTAAGTATACCATTGCATAAACATCATCATTTTTTAGTTTCCATGAATTTTTTTGCAAGTTCTCCAATTCCTTTTAACTTCAAAAATGAATCACTAGATCTCATATCATATAAAATTTTCAAGCTGACCATCTAATATGAGAAGATCAATATTTGTGAAATCAGAAGGACAAAGTCTTACAAGACATTTCAATCGTTTCTTATCAAAAGCTGAAAATGCATCACATGGATTCAACATTTTATACATAGAAGCAATTCAATATTTATTTCATTGAATCTCTCATTAAACTCTGGAAATTGCATATCTATCACAGAGTTAAATAACTCTACTTGATAATGTTGTAAATTTGTAATTCTCTGAGCATAATCTTATTAGGAATAACTATATTATTTTTTAAACAGAATGCGTTTACTTCAATTAAAAATGTCCATGCATCATCTCTCATTATTTGAAGTCTTTGTTTTGAAGCTTTCATGACATCTATAATATCTTGGTCTTTCTTCTGTAATACTTGAGAAAGTTAATTTGTGACGCCCAATATAATTTTCATTAAATGCAATAAAAAATAAAATCAAAATACTGTATAGAATCTAACAATGCATATTCTTCAGTTCTTTGCTCACTACTTGAACCTTCTTGAATTATTATATCAAGAACCTCATCAATAGATTCAAATAACAAAAGTAGATTAGTGAGTGTTCCATAGTGTGACCCCTAACGTGTATCTCGAGCCCGTTGAAGTGAAATTTCTTGATTTAGCCATCTACCTATTGTCAATTCTCTATTTTGTAACTGTTGAATAAGTATATTGACTGGTTTCTCTTTTAAAATATATCTTCATTTACATGAGTTCCCAACAAGATTATTTAAATTGGTAATTATATTGAAAAGAGAAGTAACATGAACATGATTTTTAGCCTCAACAGCCAAGACCGATTGAAGTTGATGTGCAAAATAATGTATGTAATGAGCTGAACAATTATCTTTCATAATTAAAGTCTTCAATCCATTAAACTCACCGGGTATATTTCTCGCCCCATAATAACCTTGACCAAGTAATCGTGCAATACTTAACCCATATTTTGCAAAAAGAGCTTCTATTGTTTTTTTTAAGAGTTGGAGCAGAAGTCTCATTGACATGTATTAATCCAAAAAATCATTCAGTAACATCTCTTTTATTAAAATGAATTGAAACTGGTACTTGTTCTTTGGCTGACACATCTCGAGACTCATCCAATAGAATAGTGAATAAATCATCTCCTAATTTATTAATAATAACTGGTTGGCACTTCAGTTGGCAGCAATGTTGTAAGTCCCCTGGCGTTCTGAGTTTTAGGCTCGCCTCGAATAGCATATATCAACATGTTGTGGACTGCAAATATAGAAGTTCATCTTTAAAAAAAAAACAATAATAACATTTATGGTCTCAACAACAATGACATGTGTAATTTTTTTTGAATTTTAGGAGAAACAATTTTGTCATTTTTTTGGAGCATTTCCTAAAGCAATTTTTTTACATCTTCATTATGGTCTGTTAGAAAATGCAATTTCAAAAAGTTTTCTTGATTTACAAAAACCTAAACGTTAGTCTACTAGAAAACGTGCACAATCTAGCTTGCTGTCAAACATGTTTGATAATCATGATTTATTTGATCAGAAGATTTTGTGAAAGCAAAATTGATATGTTGATATTGATTCATTAGGTCATTGCATTTTTACTAGGCAACATTATGAGCATTATTGAAGTGGCCAATATGAATTAGAAACCTATTCTTATTTTTCCAATTTTAAAATCTTTTATTGTCAAAACTATCACCACCACCTTGAGCTCCTATATCTGGTCTATAAAGATAACAAAATAAGCAATAAACATATTTTTTTTCAATACTACATTCCAACTAACTTTGAATTCATCAAACTAATCAAGTTTTCAGGAAATTATGTTCATGAGGTTGGCAAGAATCTTTTTGTAAGTAAGCTCTACAAATTTGAATGGTAATCTGAATTCCTGGATGTGCTCGCATGTCTTCTAGGTTGACTTTTAAATAATTTCATTTAAAATTTGTATTAAATTTAACAATGTTGATTGTGCTTGATATTTGTCGTTTACTAGTGTAAATTTTTCTTTTAAAATGTCTCCATATTTTAGCTACATTTGGTATTAAATAAATTAAACATAATGTATTTAAAATTTAACCTAGGATAATTTTTTTTAAAAGTGCTATTAAGATTATAATAAAAAGATTCAACTAGTAACTAGTAAGTCTAAAAAAACTGAAAATATTTAGATCTAAACAAAATAAGATGCCTTAGTATAATTAGATGGTTGGGAGGAAGAAATCATTTTCTTGTTGGGAATCCTTTAATTAAATTGTCACTTGTTTATTTGCAATAGTTTAATAAACGACCAGGGCTGAAATTCATATTTCATGGATGATGCGATGATGTTGTGGTATGCATTGGTATCAAGGAAGCTTTTCTTTGGTTTGAACTGAGAATTGTTTTTTTTTTAATTCTCAAGAAATTTCATTATCTCCTCTATTTTTACTTTATTAAGTAGTTATCTACTTGGCTTCCTTTAGTACTTGATTTGAGAGAGAGAGTGAGCCACTGTACTGAAAACAAAAGAAAAAAAAGGAAATTAAAACCATCAAGGGACTGGATAAACCAATCAACATACTGTCAAAATTCATTCAGGAATCATGAAAAAACTTGACATTTCTATTCCAAGCTCATGAAATTGTTGATGAGTAAAAATCTTAGAAGAAATGGAGAGATAAATAGTAGAATAAGAAGCTACCATCTATTTATTTTGGAAGACTACTTACAGTGGATGACGTCTCATTGCCCCAGCGTGGAGGTTTTTGAAGGAGATTTGGGGATGCCTTGTCTGACTGCAGCTACAATTTGGGTAGATAAAAAGATGCGACAAGAGTTTAATGAAGCGGTAAGTAGGGCTTTGAGCTTATAAAATAGATGTAAGCTTAAATATTTTAAGTGGGCCGAGCCAGGGGGGGCAGGAGCCCCCAGTGCCCCACTATAGATCCTCCCTTACCCACTTTATTATATACAATTTCTTTTTTATTTTTCCCTTTTTGTTGGGCTAATTATGACCTAATTTTATTCTTCTTATTCCAGACTCAAAATTTAGGTTATAACCTGTTTTACTTGACTGCCGTTTGTGCAATAATAATACGAAGCGTTTTTTTTTTCATATTTTTTTGATAGATAAACAAATGGTTGATGATTTTGAAATGTAAAATGAATAATAGAAAATGCACTGGTAGATGGTTATATAAAGTTAGTTTCTAAAGATTATAAAGTAAGAAAGAGCAAACCTTTGATTAAAAATTAAAATTTGTTGAAATGGATTTATGTTGATTAAATTTGATACTTCATACAACACTCTAAGAACAAATGAGAAATGACAAATCAGAAACTAAGGCACAATAGTCGGATATGGCTAATAATGATATTGATGATTACCATAATAGAGCAATGTGAGCAAAAAATTATTTGTTAAATCAAAATTTAAATAAGCCTGCATAATATTTTAGTTTCATGGTTATATGATTTTTTCTTTCTTTCTGAACCTGCAGGTTAGTGAAATTCTGGACTCTGAGTTGCTAGGTGAAGGATTGATATCAACACTACAACATGCACATGATATGCTGCTGACTACTAATGCAAAAACTGTTCCATATCGCGCCACCACTTATGGCCAGGTTTTGTTGCTTTTCTTTTGAATTTATCATAAGATTTCGTATGGTATTTTCAATGGATTAGTGCTTTATAACACATAAGTAATTATATTTACCAATTACCAATTTAACTAATTTACAACCAATTATAACACATAAGTATTAATTACCAATTATAAGCATTACTTTAAATGTCCTTGACAAATGCTAGGACTCTGTCAACTACTGGCGCTTCAGATCATCTTCTGTGCTTGTTATGGGTATAACTGTCTAGTAGGAAACATTTTTTTAAAGTAATGACACTGTCAGATTGCATACACATCCCCACCTTTTGAGAACAAAAGTGCGATAAGCTGACGAAAATTTATAATGTGCAGATAGGGCGTCAATTTAAAGCATATTTCTTTATTTTTCCATATATGCATTTTAATAAAAGAATCAGTAAAATTAGTACTTTTTATTAAAAAATGGATGAGAGCTCAAGTATTTTAGCCCTCTTTTTGGTCTTCACTGTATTTTTTAGTGTATTATATTAAAGAAGTTTATGTAGTATCAAATTATCATGTTGGGATTTATGTTTGAAACATGTTCAACCCACTATGCACTTGAATTTAGTTGTTATTGAAATTTTTAGAATACCCTATTTTTATTATGTGCTTTCTTATTCTGTTAAATCATAATTTACTTGACTATAGCGTTCTAAGGTTCCTAGAAGGTGTGTATGAAGTGGATTTAGCGGGGTGGGGGCTGTAGAATAGTAAGGGAATGATATTATGCGAGGTAGATGGAGTTTTTATGGGAATGGGAGTTGTTGGCTGCTGTCCTGATTGAAAATAGTGTAGAGAACCACAAAACGACAACATTCATAAGGTGAAAAGATTCACCAACTGTTCATGCACAAGATACAGACACGCCCCTTGCAAAAGAAAGAGGATAGCGGAGAATATATTCTCCTAAACATCAACATAAAGCTAAAGTCCCAAATCAACCAGCATATAACATATATAAAAGTTTCCTAATAGAAAATAACCTAATTAGAAATAGAGAAGTAGGTGAGAAACATAGAAAGGAAATAATATTGTGGTTGTACTAAGTAAACGAGTGGGCCTAGTGGTTGGCACCCACAATCTCGGGATATTCTGTGATCACATGGAACTCCTCATTCACAGGGGATCCACAATCCCATGGATGCTCCCATATCACTATAGCCTATTTTGTGTTTATGGATAGATAATACTTTTAGAATTGTAGGAATGTAGCTGTTGTCGGGCAGGGAGCCTCTTCTTGTAAATATTTGTGTAAAAGCCTTGTAAAATATTGATTAGCAGAGCTATCAATACAATTATGCCGAGGGAATTTCTAGTGAGAAGGCCACACATCGATAATAGCTCATGGAATTGTCCAGTGCTCTATGTTGGTATTTACTAGCAAATAATCAGTCCTTGTTATGGACTATTGCTGATTTTGATGACCTATACTATCCACTAGGCAAATAGCCATGCAGATCTCTTTTGGTAGTTTTTTTTTTAATTTAACATAAAGGTGAGCTGTTTCGTGCATACCATCCATTTCTTTTGTGTTTACATATCTACACTTAAACTTTAATTATTACATGTATACCACCCAAATCTTTCATATCACATCAAAAATACCCCCATTTTAATTTTTAAAAAGTGAAATATGCATTTTCATGCATTGGGAGTGTGGCATGTATGTAAAAATTGAAGTTTAGGTTTTAGATATGTAAATACAAAAGAATTTAGTGGTATTTATGAAATCTTCATAACATAAAAATACTCCAAACAGCACTTTGTGTATGAAGATAATAGTTTAATTTATGACATTTGTGTCTCAACAGTTTGCAACAACCACGCTCTGTACAAACAATCTACACTCATTGCCAGAAACCGGTGAATGTCATTCCATTATTTGTCTCCTCCTGGAAGCCTTGTTTTCTAACATTTTGCATATCCGAAATTAAAAATTGCAATTAATTTTACTTTCACTGGTTATTGAAAGAGCTGCTTATGTTGCATCTATGTTTGTGATGTCCAGCTAGTTGAAAGTACTTTCTTGTGGAAGCTAAATGACTTGCATGGCAATGAAGTTAGAGCATCAGATGGAATCTATCTTTCTCCTGCTGGGTTAGAGAAGATAGTACATGTAAAACTGCAGCAGTATGCTATGCATTTTAATTCACTCTGCAATGAGATACGTCTGGTATAACATACTTGATCTCGAACATTACCGATAATAGAAAGGAAAAAATGATTATTTTCTAATGTTGAAATATCAGCTGTCAGAACCTTTCAAAATTTTTGTATTTGATTTTTGGAGACGCCCAGATAGTCATGGAGAAACTGAAATGTGGATAAAGCCAACAGATGATGGAAAAGTTCATGCTGTAGTGACGTGGTACTTGCACTCATGCATGCTTTGCAGCAAACATGTCAATTAGTTTGTTGTTTATTCTTTAGCGGGCATCTTTTCTGCAGGTGGGTGCTTCAACTTGACCGCGAAGGATCAATATTTTACTCAACGGCACCTAATTGGATTGGCTCTTCTAAATCTGAAGGTATGCCACCACATGGTTCAAATGAGTTAGAATGTTACCAGTTAAATCTAGAAATCAGGCTTTCCTATTTTTGAGGAACGCTTGCATCTTACTTTTTGTTCCTTGTAAATTCTAACCTAACAAGTTTGAGCACCAATCAAATTTGATTGGTGTGTGTATGTGTTGTTTTTAAAATTATTTTATTTTTTTTTTTATTTACTAGGAAGTGAGCATGTTAAAAATAAATTTTCGTTTGTTGCTTTAAAACAAAGAAACAGTTTTTGATATTGCAACAACAACAACAACAACAACAACAAAGCCTTAAATCCCACTACATGGGGTCGGCTACATGAATCCTTTTTCGCCATTGCGTCCTATTTAGTGTCATATTTTCATTTAGTTCTAGTAAGTTAAGATCATTTTTAATACAATAAGCCCAAGTCTTCCTAGGTCTACCTCTGTCTTTCTTAACACAAGTCGAATCTAAAACATCTACTCTCCTAATCAGATCATCAGATGGTCGACGTTTAATGTGACCAAACCATCTAAGACGACTTTCTCTAATTTTGTCCGTCACAGGAGCTACACCAACCCTATCACGAATATATTCATTTCGCAGTTTTTGAAATTGCAATGCGAGAAATTTTACATTTTTTTTAATCTAAGAGGTGAGATATTTTAGAAATAAAAATCAGTCATCATTGCAATAGGCAAGATTTTAAAATTTGCTAATGCAATTGCAACAAATTGAATAACCTAAAGAACAAAGTAAGATAATTGTTTATCAATAATATGACTATATATGAAGCATAGTCAAATGATGAAAAGTTGCAAGAGTATTGATGCTATGTAAAAAAAAAAGTAACATAAAAATGGTGTGAATATATTTTTGTAGTGGTTTGGCCAGTTGGCTCACACTTACTCATCGAGTCTTTTACTCGAGATTTCCACTTTGTACTCTTTTAGCTCATTACAAGGTGAAAAAGCCTCCTTCTTTGATGGACAATGGAGAAACCCTACACCCTCTTCTACTCCAAGTGAAAGGCATTACTCTAGCCCGCCGACTAGTTAGTACAGAACGATTAAACTCTACAAGTCACAAAGGATCCATTACAAATGCTTCCACAAAGTTTTCCAACAAACTAAGATTCGCAACACAATCGATCAAGGAAAGATTTTTTAAGGAATAATATTGACGCGTTTAATCCAAAAAAACAAGAATCTCTTTTTAAAGTTTAAAATTCAAATCTCACTTAAAATATTTTTTTAATCTTTTTCTTCGTTGCTAATAGCAAAATCATGTTTTAGAGTTCTTAAGATGATATTTATTTCAAGTACTAATGAAACAAACTCTAATTAGGCTGCTTATTAAAAATTTGGGTTGATCCAAAGTATGATTATCAAATCATATAATAAGATTAGTTTAATTTGAAATTTTAGTAAAAATTTGATTATGGAAGATTATATTATCTGATTAAGGTCGTGCAAAATGGTCTATTATTTTTACTTTGAATTAATTAGCTTATTGATTCTTGCTGCTTAAATGGTTAATTGTCCACCTCGTCATATAGTACAAACAATTTAATTTTAAATTAATCTACTTCAAGAAAGAAGCATATTTCTGTTCATGGTTTAAACTAGACATGATCTTACAGTTGTGTCAGTCAGGAAGGACTGAAATCAAGCAGCTAGATTAGGAGTTTTCTATAATTAGGAGCTTCTTTATTTAAATTATTTCCAATATCTTTATTCTGATTTATTTGCCTTTTATTTGAATATTTAAATTGAGAATATATATTATTAAGTTACCTAAAATAGAATATGCACTTTATTTTGTACCTAAAATAGATTGTAAAATTATTTTTTAATGAAATGAAAGCAAAGGAAAAAGATATCAAGTCTATTTTCAGAATTTAGGCTATTTTCTCAAAACTTTGACATAATATCAGAGACAAATTTTTCCTCTAACCACCTGTTGTTATTGGAGGACCATCAAGACTCCCTTCCCGCCGGCCTTCTTGCGGGAAGGGAGGAACTATTTCTTTCCCTTCATCCCCTTCATCTTTGTTCGTTTGCCCGGCGGGAAGGGAGGAACTATTTTTTTCCCTTCATCTTCGTTCATCTACTTCTACCCTAGCCGCACCACTTCGCCGCCTCCCTTCCCGCCGGTCTTCTTGCGGGAAGTGAGGAACTATTTCTTTGCCTTGGTCTTCTTGCGGGAAGTGAGGAACTATTTCTTTACCTTCATCTTCGTTCGCCTGCTTCTGCCCTAACCGCACCACTTCGTCGTCTCGACCCTTTCACAGCACGGGGAACCGATCACAGGGTTTGGTTCGACTCTCACAGCACGGTGATCAGGTGATACTACGGATGCGAGAGCTCCCAAATTCGAGCGTAGTGAGGAAAGCAGCGAGGGAATCGTAGCGTATGAAGAGATCTGAAACTCCTGTTACTTTGTCGGTTCGCATGACTCTAGCGCCTCCTCTTTCCTCCAAACCATCTTCTATGGAGCGATATAGTGGTGATTAGAGCATATAAGAAGGCAACGATGGGATCGTCGGCTTACAGAGATTTGATTTCTCCTTCTCTATTCCGCCCTAGCCCTCGCGAGTATGACACCTTCATATCTCTCCACAAATCAGCGACGGGAATGTAGCGTGCACCGAATCCCTCTGTCGTCCTTGCTTTGCCTATGTGCGAGGCCTGCCCGACACCCTTATCTCCCTTAGGAAACCAACGATGGGATCATTACATACAAAGATTTTCAAGGAACTCCCATGTTTTTCTCTCGGCATCTTCGACTGCTTCTTCCATGCTTCATGACCCGTTTCGTCGACTGTGTTCTGCGGCATTTTAGACTGCTTCTTTCGCCTTCAACTGCTTCCCTCAAGTCTTCCTCCGACTACTTCTTGCGAGTCTTCAACTCCTTCCTAGATCGTCCTCGTCGTCTTCGGCAAACCCTAGATCTACGACTTCGACATCTCGTCTTCAAGACTTTTGGTTTGAAGATCAGGGAAGAAATCGTCCTCGTAGTCGCAGGGAGAATCCGTGGCATTTGGATTAGGACGCGGATCATATTTGTAGGCTATGATTGATAGCATTTGGATCGTGTAACTGGATCTTATTTGTGGGCTATGATTAGTAACATCTGGATCAGGACGTGGATCCTACTTGTAGGCTATGATCGATAACATCTAGATCGTGTAACTGTATCCTATTTGTAGGCTATGATCGGTAGCATCTGGATCAGGACGCTGATCCTACTTGTAGGCTATGATTGATAGCATCTTGGTCATGTAACTAGATCCTATTTGTGAGCTATGATCGGTAGCATTTGGATCGTGTAACTGAAAGAGGATCCTTCTTGTGGCTATGATTCGAATTTCTGGACGACAATGATAAAGAAGTTCTTGCTTTTCTTTGCTCAAATCATGTTATGGTTCAGGAGTTGTCTGCGGTACTTCGACATTCTCGGTTTTGGGACTTTCGGCTTCGACACTCACGACTTGATGATTGTTGGTTCCGACAGTGTTATCAGTTTTTATTGGCAAATTGACGCTTCTTGATCAGTCAGCATCAATTTGAGGGGGGTGTCAATTAGGAAGAACGGAAATCAGACAGCTACATTAGAAGTTTTCTATAATTAGGAGCTTTCTTATATAAATTATTTTCAATATCTTTATTCTGATTTATTTCTCTTTTAGTTGAATATTTAGATTGAGAATATGTATTAGAGAATATGTATTATTAAGTTTATGTATTATTAAGTTACCTAAAATAGAGTATGCTCTTTATTTTGTAACTAAAATAGATTGTAAGATTATTATTTAATGAAATGTAAGCAAAGGGAAAAAGGCCTCGAGCCTATTTAGAATTCAACCTATTTTTCCCAAAACTTTGACATTCATCCTATTTTTCTCAAAACTTTGACAAGTTGGACATGCATAGGCCTTGGTATTCTTGCACAAAATAGAAAAAAAAAGTATTGTATTTTGTGCTCAATGTTGTATTAGAAACATTGAGTTGTTATTGTAGATGACACTGAGACAAGATATGAAATACACAATATTCTTCTTTCTAACTCATTGTTTTTTTTATTCTTATATATATATTTACACATGCATATACATATGTAAAATAGAGGCTAGCTTTGGTTCTTGAAATTTAGAAGTTGTTAACAATTGTGATTGGGATGAGTTAATGTCGAGGAGCGTGAGGTTGAAGTTAGGATGTGGATGGTTGTTGAAGCAAGAGCTGTTAAGATCAAGCTTGAGTTGAAAATGGTTATGTCTACGATTTATAGATGAGTGCTAGAGGTTAAGTGATGTATTGGGTTGGAAGCTGGCACTGAAATTGATGGTGGAGTTTGATTGTGGCTCTTGATCTTTGCTGAGAGTGTGCTAGTCAGGTGGCAATTGAGAAATGAAATTTGAAGGTGTTAGGAGCAATCAGAAGGAGGAGCTCAACGACTTTGCTCGATGGTGTGAGTTTGAGGGAGGGAATGGGGAAGAGGATTTGGGCGATCTCAAGTTTTTGAAAGGGAGGATCGGACTTGCACAAGATTGAGGGGGTTTGGCATGAGTGAGGATTGTGGTGGTGAGGTTAAGTATTATATTCTAGTATTTTAATTGTTATAATTTTGAAAAAGTTGGACGAACACATGCAAAAAGGATCGAGGATATTCTCAAGTAATTTTGATGCTTTGGATGCATCACCGTTATCTATTTTGTGAGATGTAAAATCTTTGAGCAGCTTTGATTGAGGTCATGACATGTCATGCTGAAATTGTTACATCACATCTATAATTTGGGGTTGTTGTTGCCTCTAATTAAATTGATTTTGTGGAGCACAAATAGAGATCAACAAGTTTATAGAGGAGGTAGGAGTAAAGAAATGAGTTCTCTTGAAAAACAATATCAGTTGGAGTACATATGCATTTGGTACAAGGATAATAATATATAATATCATTTTGAGTGTGAGAATACCCCAAAAGTATATATAAAAGGGCATTAGTGGAAGGGTTGCCACAGATTAAAAAAAAATAAAATAACAGCCTTGAAGCATGATGGATCACATTGTTATGGAATAGTGATGGGTTGAAAGAATATTGATGAAGATAGATGAGACAATTGATGAGATACTAGATTGCTAGAATCACATCCCGCCAAACTAGAGACGGTTATATGAAACATCAAGTTCTTAACAACGTCAAACTAATGCCAATTTTTTTTCCTTCAATAATTCCATTCTATTGAGATAATATTGAGAACTTTACTGAGTAATGCCATTGTTTGAGCTAAAATTGTGAAAGTTAAGCTGCATAAATTTTAGAGCATTATTAATGTAAAATTTTGATTAAGGGTTAAATTGATCTTTTATTTTATGACGAAAAACTTGAATTATACTGAGAACATTTGATCAACATTTGTGCAAAGAGATCTAAGTAATTCGTGAACAGTCATCAATATAAGTGACAAAATAATATAATATAGGCAAGTGATGCTAGAACTAGGACTTCAAATGTTAACACTGAACTAACTCGAAAGGAATATTATGATAACTAGGAGTAGAATAGGGAAAAGGCTTATAATAATGTTTATTTGTAAACATGATAATAGAACTTGAAGAGAGACAAGGGAACAAGAACAAAATCATGAAGTCTATTAGGAGAAGGATGATCTATTTGATAAGACCATTGATAGAAAGGCATGCTGGAAGAATGGATAAAAGGTACAATTATTGTCAAGTGGTAGATTCTGTGAGTTCTAACCACTCCACCAAATTACTTCCTTAGGCTGATATCCTAAAAGTACACGATGAGATCGATAAATGTTATGAAATAATTATAGGTGTTGATAATATGATGAATAAACAATAAATTAATAGAAACTATGGGACATAACATATCTGAAAGAGATGAATTAAAAGGATGAAAAATGACCTTTCTAAAAATTGTCATAGGGGAACCATTAACAATAATGACAGAATAAAGGACACACTTGGAGAGGGGATTAATTGGTGGTTACCTATCATATGAAAATACTCCCTTAAATCTACAACTTAAAATGTACCATTTGAGACAATTGCAAAGAATTTAGAGAAAGACAATGTGAGAGACTACGAGAGATACTCAAGATTGTGGAATCTATCATAATCTTCTTGAGAGATATTGATAGATTTGGAGGAGGGAGGTAAGGTTGGATTGGTTGTGGAGAAAATTGGGCTGTGGAGAGATAATCAATTTTTTCCATGAACATTTAGGAAGCTGATTGGTTTACAATGAGGGTAGGAATAATAAATACATTGGTTGCAGTCGTCACCAATTCAACCACCACATCCATGACTCCCTTAACCACCCTTGAAATCCACTTTCATTGTTGAAAGTTTAGGAATTGGAGCTTGAGGAGTTGAGAGCTTAGTGATATGAAGAAACCAAGGGATAGTGGTCACGATGTTAGGAACCATGAGATTTATTACTTTTATTGCCCATAGGTGAATTTATTGAGGGATTGCTAATTGGTTGAAACCAAAGAAAAACTTATAGGCCAATTTTGATTCGTCAATTGGATCCGAAGGGGAACTTGCCAGCATAACTCAATATAAACTTGTCTTTTGGTTCTTTGGAGAGTTCATCCAACCGGGTTTGTGGCATATTCCCACCAATATTATGGTAAAGTCATATGTAGATTAATGAATAAGAAATGCACACATAAGGCTTGTGAATAACTCGCCCAACACCGAAACCTTAATTTCTTGACTAGCCTTGCTCAAATAGTCATCTGAGCCTACAAATGTTATTTGATGGTTACCACTAGAGGGGATCAACAACTTCTCCTAGTTCGGAAATTGATCGTTGGTTGGAATATGAGATCATATTTAAGATACACGCCTTCTGTATTTATTAATTTCTTTTTTGCATGTACAATTAGTTTTTTACCTTTTCTTATATTGCCTGAAGATCCTAGATCCATACCTACAAATGAGAAATTTTGATAAGAACTAAAGGTTTTGAAAATTTTCACAAATTCCTCTCATAATATAGGTTTATAAGCCTCATAGTTGACTTTTTTTTACTCTCTCTCAATACTTTTCGTCTTCTCAATCTTCTATGTACTATAGGTTTATAAACCTTATAGTATGTTTTTTTTACTCTCTCTCTTTACTTTTCTTCTTCTCAGTCTTCTATGTAAGATTTTGGTATAAGCTATGAACGGATAAGACAAGATCCAACATTTTAAAAGGTGCTCTTAAAATTTATTCTACTTCATTATATACATTGTATCACAGCCTCTCTAAATACAATAACAACAAGGTTTATCTAACTAAATGTGGTCAGCTAGATGAATCCTTTTTTTCCATTGTGTCCCATTGAGTGTCATAAGTTCATTTAATTCTAATAAATTAAGATAATATTTTATACAATATGCCTAAGTCTTTTTAGATCTACCTCTACCTTTTTTAAACACAAGTCAAATCTAAAACATCTACTCTCTTATCTGGATCAACATATGGTTGACGTTTAATGTGACCAAACCATCTAAGACGACTCTCTCTAATCATGTTTGCCACTGAAGCGACACCAACCCGTTGACAAATATATTCGTTTCACATTTTGTCTCTTAAGTGTCAAGCCACTCATCCACCTAAGCATTCTCTCAACAACACTTAACTTAGTTTTATGTTTCTCTTTTAAGGGTCAACATTCTGTGCCATAAAACATTGCATGTTTTACCACCATCTTATAAAATTTTCCTTTAAGTCTAAACGATACTTTTCTATCACACAATAGGCCCGATGCATTCCTCCACTTCAACCAATCAACTTGAATATTACTAATAACATCCTCACCTATATCACCATCACATTGACAGTAGACCTGAGATATCTAAGTCGCTCACACCTTTTAATGATTTGATCACCTATAGTTACAACTTTGCCACTAGATCTACTATTATTAAAATTACATTTCATGTATTCAGTCATGTATTCAGTTTTAGATTTAGATCTATTTGAACAAAGTTCTTTAGACTCTAATGTAGACCTCCATAATTCAAGTATTTCCTAAACTCTTTCTCTAGTCTTATCCACGAGAAGGAAATTATCAACGAAATGCATACACTAAGGTACATCCTCTTGTAAATGTCCAGTATGTGCCTCCACAACTAAAGCAAAAGATATGGGCTTAAAGCCGATCCCTGATGTAATCCAATTGAAATAGGAAAATACTTTGTAAATCCTTCTTATTTTCGAACAAAGTAACAACTCTAGTATACTTATCTTTAATGACTTGAATATAAGTCATATCAATAGCTTTCTTTTCTAGAACTTTCTAAAGAACTTCTCTTGAAACCTTATTGTAAGCTTTTTCTTAATCAATAAAGATCATATGTAGATCTTCCTTAATCTCTCTACATTTTTCCATTAAACCTCTCAATAAATGTATAAATTAGATAATAGACTTGCCCGACATAAATATAAACCGATTATGAGAAATATTTGTATAAAGTTTTAACCTATGTTCAATTACTCTCTAATAATTTTAATGTATGACCCATTAACTTAATTCCTCTATAATTTTCACACTCTTGTGCATCCTCTTTATTTTTAAATGAGGACCAAAGTACTCTTCATTCACTCCAAACATTATTTTAGTTTTAAAAATAATATTAAAGAGTTATAAAGCCAAGAAACTTTGAAATCTCCTAAATGTTTCTACGCTTCAATTGCGATATCATGAAGTCCTATCGATTTTCCTCTCTTGATTTTCTTTAAAGCTTCAACTTTCCTTTTAGTAATGTGATGGTGAAAATAAAAAGTTTTATTGCTATTAATGATATTAATATCACTAACATCTATTATTTTTCAAAAACATTATTTAAAATTTTTTCCAAGTATCTCACACACCAATGTTAAATATCTTCTTCTAATAAAAATATTTTTTGATTTTTATCTTTAATACACTTTACTTGAGTTAAATATTTACTTTTCTTTTCTCTTTGTATGACTAATGACTAGTTTATACATATATTTTTATACATATATTTTTAATTTTTTTTAGTATCTAGTTTATTATAAAAATCACTAAAAGTAGAATTCTTAGCATCACAAATTGTTCTCTTAGACTAGGGTCTGTTTGACGCAGCTGTGGATTATTTATAATCTGCTGATAAGCAGATTATTCTGATAATCTGCAGATTATCAGAATAATCTGCTTATCAGCAGATTATAAATAATCCACAGCTGCGTCAAACAGACCCTAGTCTAAGAGAACAATTTGTGATGCTAAGAATTCTACTTTTAGTGATTTTTATAATAAACTAGATACTAAAAAAAATGAAAAATATATGTATAAACTAGTCATACAAAGAGAAAAGAAAAGTAAATATTTAACTCAAGTAAAGTGTATTAAAGATAAAAATCAAAAAATATTTTTATTAGAAGAAGATATTTAACATTGGTGTGTGAGATACTTGGAAAAAATTTTAAATAATGTTTTTGAAAAATAATAGATGTTAGTGATATTAATATCATTAATAGCAATAAAACTTTTTATTTTCACCATCACATTACTAAAAGGAAAGTTGAAGCTTTAAAGAAAATCAAGAGAGGAAAATCGATAGGACTTCATGATATCGCAATTGAAGCGTAGAAACATTTAGGAGATTTCAAAGTTTCTTGGCTTTATAACTCTTTAATATTATTTTTAAAACTAAAATAATGTTTGAAGAGTGAATGAAGAGTACTTTGGTCCTCATTTAAAAATAAAGAGGATGCACAAGAGTGTGAAAATTATAGAGGAATTAAGTTAATGGGTCATACATTAAAATTATTAGAGAGTAATTGAACATAGGTTAAAACTTTATACAAATATTTCTCATAATCGGTTTATAACTTCACCTTCATGATCTCCAAATTCATTAGATTCTATATCATCCTCAGGCAATGAATGCCCCCCACAAAACCTGTAGATTGCTCTAAGACATTCAGTTCATCATTGTCAGCCATAATGAAGTCTGTATCTGATCGCGACGAATGTTTTCGGATGAAGTTATGTAGTGTCATTGTTGCAACCACAATATGCACCTATTTTTGGAAAGGATACGACGACATATCACGTAAGATGACCCACTTCTTCTTCCAAACTCCAAATGTTCTTTCAATTACCCCGCGTAAAGATGAGTGACGTTTATTAAATATTTCCTTTCTGCCACGTACTGTGCCACTACCTCGCTTGAAATCAGGAATATGATATCTTGTGTCAGGGTAGGGCTTCAGGTATCCCCTTTGTATGAGATATCCAGCATCGACCAGATAATATTTTCCTGGTACGAAAAACAATGTTATTAAAAAACATTACATGTTAACATATACAAATTGGAAAACAAAACTAACCTAATGGGGGGTGAGGTAAACACTGCGATCTATTCCTAGTAACAAAGGAGAAAATCTGACTATCATGTGCACTCCCTTCCCAGCTCGCCACCACAGAAGTAAAACACATGTTGAAGTCGCATGCAACCATGATATTTTGCATTGTTAAACCACTCCGACCGATGTATGCTATCTTCTCGTGGTTGGGTATTCGAGAATCAACGTGGGTACCGTCAATTGCACCAATACAGTTCTGTTTAATTGGCCGTTAGAGAGTAATAATATTGTTAAAATATAGAATGTAATAAATTAAAAACACTGATAGTTACCTTGAAATATGACATGTATCGTGGATCTTTGGCAATTTGTTCTGGAGTGGTAGCAAATGATGGATCCTCCGATTTAATTATTTGAGCTGCTAAGCTAAGAAGTGCTTGTATCCCTTTTGAAAAGTAACGACTAATTGTTTCGGATGAATGTTGAAATCTTTCCATAGCTCCTCGAATTGACTCATTCTGTGACAGAATGTACAGTTTTAGCCAATACCTCCCTACACGTAGTTTTAGAAGAACCCTGGAGGCCGTGATTTACACATAACTCGTGCAGAAGATCCATAAAAATAGGTGCCGCCATTCTGAAAATATTTCTGAATCTTATTGGATGGTCATAAAGCATTTCACCAACCCATCTATCTCCAACAAAGGTGGATGTCATGCAGGGAATGCGAGTAGT
>NW_018164886.1:205960-207711 GCF_001263595.1 Phalaenopsis equestris
CAGGAGCATCAATTGTTCTTTTAATCGGATCCCAACCCAAACCTGTATATACACGTTTCAACTCCTTCCATATTTTCCATTCATTCTTTAATTGATCCCATTTGTTTTTAAATTTCAGCTTATCATAATCCCTGCCAGTCAATTCTTTGAATCTCTTTTTAATGTTTCGCCACCCTTCCTTATTAAAAAACGTTGTTGGCATATTCCCAAGTTCTATTTCTTTTATACAAAGATCGCAAAAAATATTTGTTACTTCTTTATCCCACATTGCGGAGGTCCCCCCTTCAACTGATTTAGACATGATGAAGCTATAAAGAACAAATGAGAATTAATACGTCCAACACATAAACATCTCAAGCCCACAACAACATCAACCAAACAAGAACACCACTCTCCAAACATAAACATTTGCCACCAACACAAACAAGAGCATAACAACTTGATCAATACAAAAAAAGAAATATATGAAGAAACAAATGATTTATGTGGTTCGGTCATTGACCTACATCCACAGTAAGGCTTCAAAAATATTTTGTTATGCAATTCCGAAAGGTTACAAGACCAACTCTAAATAAATTGATGTCATTTCCTTGCCCCTTGAACCGAAATTATCAAAGAAATACCAAAGCATTAATGGAACTAGCAGCCCAACAAGAACACCACTCTCCAAACATAAACATTTGACACCAACACAAACAAGAGCATAACAAAAAAAGAAATATAAGAAGAAACAAATGATTTATGTGGTTCGGTCATTGACCTACATCCACAGTAAACCTTCGAAAATATTTTATTATGCAATTCCAAAAGGTTACAAGGCCAACTCTAAATACATTGATGTCATTTTCTTGCCCCTTGAACCGAGATAACCAAAGAAATACCAAAGCCAACTCTAAATACACCATAACTGAAAGCAGAAGTGCTGCAGCCGAAAAGCCAACTCTAAATACACCATAACCGAAAGCAGAAATGCTGGCATTCGGAATGTATTGCATTAATGGGACTAGCTGCGGAAATGTACTGATTCTAACAATTTAACGAATAAACTCCAAGAGGAATCTTACTTGTGGCTTTTTAACATTGGAAATAGTTACTTAAAGCTACTGATACTAGCAGCAATTTCTACAAAACTCCACACAATTCTCAAATTACATAAATATCATCAGTAATACAAGTAGCTGGAACTGTATACAGGAATGAAGATTCTTGCTTGATATGAATGAACCAAGTCATATGGATTGCATGTAGTTTATATTAACCAAGCCATAAATATCATCAGTAATACAAATGAGAGGCTTATAAGTTCAACCAAGAATTTATGAAGAAACTCCAAATGAACCAAGAAATCAACCAAGCTTATAAGTTCAACCAAGCCATAAGGCGAGCAGAAATTATGAAGAAACTCCAAAAGGCAGAAGTGATGCAGCCACCACAGTCCCTTATCAGTTCAACCAAGAATTCCAGAAAATACCAAAGCCCAATTTCCTAATTCTAAATTTCAGAACAGCTCAAACCGAAATGTATTGCAATGACCTGGAGTGCAACATCAATAATCCTACACGCATCAGCTGAAATGCAATGAACCAAAATGTATTGCAATGACATGTATTGAAATGTATTGCAATGAACCCATTCCCCCAACTGTAAAGAATAAACCCATTTCCCCAACTGTAAAGCTTAAAGTTATGATTTGATGGAACTAGCAACCAAGAATTCCAAAAAATTAGCCACATCAAAATAGCTAATTGCAA
>NW_018164886.1:208115-214424 GCF_001263595.1 Phalaenopsis equestris
AAGAGCTAAAAATCCCAAAAAAGCAAAACGTAAGGGCATAAAAATCAGAGAAGATCTATGTAGAACATTTCTAGAGCATATAGAAGAACCTAAAAAGCTTCGTAGTTGCCTTCTAGGCCTAAAAAGAAACCAAATGAACAAAAAAAAACATTCAAGCCGCTTAAACGAACCAGAGAAGATCAAAGGAGTGTCATTTCTATAGTTTACACAAGATCTCATTAGAAGTTTACACACGAGAAGATCAGTAATGGAGATCGCGGGGAAGAGCGCGAGAGAGAATCCACAGGGGCACAGGAGAAAAATAAGCCCTAGCCCACGCCGAACGGAACCCCTCCCCCTCGTTCTATGGATAGAATAATATCGAATACGCGATTAACGTCAATATAAAAACGTAGCATATAACTCCAAAACAAACGCGACGGCGGCGTTTTGAAAACGCCGCCGAAAACACCGCCGCAGCAAAATAAGCTGCCTTAAACGGGGCCTTAGAGACTGATCTTACTTAAGCGTACTTGCTTTTGAGAATGAATTCCAAGAAATTCTTGGAGAACTTTTCCGAAACACTATCTGAGAAGTCGTTCCTTTAAGAGTAAGTTTGATGGATAAAAGCAACAAAAAAATTTTGCTCTGCCAAATTGTATAACCAAGCCATAGGTCTGCTTTGGAGAAACTCTTTTTGGATTTTAACTAGGTTACTAAAGGGGAACTTTGGATGACCTAGTAGTTGGTGACTATCCCTTCAAGCAGAACTTCGACCCTCTTAACTAATAATAGTTTAATCTTAACAAAGTTAGCTAAATTCTTCTAAACTTTGAGTTACTATGCAAGAAGAGGCTTTTCAATTCTAGTTAACTCTAATAAGAGAAAACTCTTGTTGTCTCATAACTGAGTTAGAACAAACACCGTCACATAATCTCCACGATTGATTATCAACACTCCTGGAACTTGCTCACTTGCCTCATCAAGCATGTTCAAAATTATGGACAAATATGAAAAATTTAATAGTTTGACTCCAAAACCAATCTAGGGTAATCACTGCATCGATGTGAGAGAAATTCTTTTATTAATTATGACTCAGTTAATGAAGAAGTCAGATGATCAACTTAGTGATCAAAGATCATGAGATTCCATCCTAGTTAAAGTTGAGGAGTCATGTTAATTTTTTTTTAAGGAGTGCTAGGGTCTTGAGGCAAAGGAAATTTCACGCTTAATTAGGTCCCATCTTTTCTAACCTATTTTCGCAGACTAAAGTAATAAAGAATCTATTGTTTAAGAGGAAATTCTTTTAATTTCTTGTATCAAAGCAAAGTTGAAAAGTAAAAAAATAGTCATTATGCTCCAGGCACTATGACGAAAAAATTTCTTAGAACTGAACTTCTTACGTCTAAATATCAAGGTTACTTATTTCCGCATGTCCACTTTGAATGGTCTCAATGTTAGAGTTCGACTTCTCTTTTAACGATAAGATTCATAATGAGCAATGAGTGAGCCAACTTTACTGACAATGATCGTCTCAAAGATAAAGCGTTGGCATAACGTAAAGTCATCAAAGACAATGATATACCTTAAGAGTATGGGGAATGGAAAGACATCAAGCATTACATAGGTAAACTCAAAATTTATGGTGAGTTTAATTGGTCGAAAGAGTTGTTTTGTCTAGCAAGGTTAATTGAAGAGCTGCCTCACTACTTAGCTTCAGAGACTAAAAACAGATAAACAAAAGTATTTGGCTTAAATACCTAATTAGAAGTCATATAAGTTAATTTGCTTGCGAGCCTACTTGGGATCCATACCAAATAATTGCTCTAATAGCTACTAGCTACTTGGTCAAGTCCCTACCCACTAGTTTGACTTATAAATGTTCATGCTCAATAAATAAACTTGACTGAATAACACAACAAGAAGCCATAAAAATGCTTCTGAGATAGCGTGGGTAAGCAAATCGTTAATTCAAACAAGCACACAATCATGTTTACTAGTACAACAAGAATGCATAAAAAGAATAAGTGTATTAGCTATGGTGTCGTGCTCAGTTTTTACTTAAATTTCGCAGAATGAATTTGTCCTGATTTGAAAATTGACTTGACCTCATGGACTCCACAGCATTTTATTTGAGGACAGCCTCATTGCTTTGGTTTTAGAGCTCCCTGCTAAGAATTTTGATGACCTTACCACACTTCCCATCATTTGGTAATTATAAATGCCCACCTTCGCCTTTGTTACCATACTCTCACTCTAATTAGAGATAGCTGATTTCGAAACACACCCCTCATAGCTTGCAGTTGGTTTTGTTGGGCGACCAGTGAAGCCCATGATTGATCCATCCTAGTTGACATCTCCTCGGTTTGCTCCAACAACTTAGCCAGTATGATCGATTCAAGTCTCTCCACCCGGGTAGCAGGATGGGAAGGCTATTTGCCCAATTAACCCTCGGCTAAAGCTGCCAAGCATAATGATAAATCGTCAACCATCTCCTTGAAGGCTTTATCAAACTTTAATCAAAGAATGTCACACCCCTATCAACTCCCTCAAGTCAAATAGATGTGTAATAGAGGATGATGATTCAGTTAGACCCAATTTTCACTTAAATTCATCTTAATTTATACTCATCATGATCAAATGATTAGAAAACTATTCTGGCTAAATCATCACAAGCAAATTATTACATTTGAATTCTTTTAATATTAATGAATTCTTCAATAAGAAGTTGTGTATAAAACAATCCTCAGAAGAATATAGAGGTACTATGCAAGCCTCAAACATATAATCATGTGTACCTTAAATGGTTTTCTATAACTACCCAAAATTATACAATCAAAAGTTATTTAAAAAAATTCACCTAAATACGGATTAACCTGCTCTTTTTTCCCTTCCAAAAAATCAGCATTAAAGTATCTTTTGAGTTACACAGTCATTTTGATAAATTAATAATAAAATATGATTCAAATACAGTAGGAAAAAACATGCATGTTAGTCGGTGACTAATATAAATAACAACAATCTAGTCAATTAAATGATGTGAGACTAAAATAATAAAAAGAATGTACTTATAAGCAATAGATATTACAGTGGTAAAAAATAAAAATTATAAATGACAAGTCCTATAAGTCATCATATATATATATATATATATTAATTATTAATATTCCTTGTCTCAGATATATCATATTATATTTGTTTAAACTTTATATTTTATTTTATTGGATTGTCATCTAGCCCATCAACCATAATAACCACTTATGAAGATTGGTCATCACAGTATTGTACTTTACCCGTGTTCCTATGATTCATGCTGGTTTTTCCTGACCTTAATGTTAGAAGTCAAGAATTCATTTATTTTTCTATCAATGTTTATCTCGTACGAACTTGTCCTTTTCTGTGTAGGTTTTCAGTATAGCTTCCAACATTTTATTAATTATATGACTTTTTTAATCTTCATTATCTGTTGTATTTTTTTCATATGTTTTTTTTTTTAACGTAAATGTTTATGTAACAATTAATTTTATTAAAAGGCACATGGATGCAGTGAGAGGTGAAAATCATCATTTGTATTTAATATTGTATTTCTATAAAATACTGTGAAATCGGTAATGAACATATAATCATTTATAATGAAATAATTTTGTTAATATAATCACAAGTTAAGTTCTTAATATGAGCGTTCTAATTGAAATATATAACAATAAATTTTGCTACTAGATAGTAAAAAACAATTAGTTCTATAGAGCAATTGCCTTTTATTTTTTCAGTTGAGTATCATTCCTCAGTCATTAGGTTAGCCTCCTGATTAAATTTTTTCATAGGCTCCCCCCGAGCTTGTGTTCTTGTATGGATAAGCTTGAATCATAACTTTCCTTAAAATTTAATGAAAATTTAGATTTAGTCTAACACATTGATACTCTCAAATGGATGTTTGTACCTCATATTTAGTTAACCCCATTCAAGTTTCTTACGCAATCAACTGAATCCAGATACATTTTATGGAAGTAAAGCAAAAATCTAGAAATTCCTTACCAGAACCTTAGAAGACCTTCTGCACCTATCGTTCCCCAATTAATGATTGGAAAGAAAAGTTGAAATCAAATTCTTACCTATTTCTTACTTTCACTTCTTTCTTTTCCTCTTCTCATTCTCCTTATTTCTGTTTCATTCCTCTGTAGCTATTACCCAAGAGCTTTCTCTCTCAGCTTTGCCTATTGTAACTCAATTCACAAACAGACGGCTAAAGGAAGAGGAAAATTGAGAGTAATGGTATGGAAAATAGAGATTTAACTTGATATATATATATTTAGAAAGCCCAAAGGCGAATATATTAATAGAAGGAAAGGTACAGATAGTTTGGATGACGGGCCAAATTGGCACTCTAACCACCCGACATACAATACACACGTAGAAATACATGTATACTAAAAAAAAGATTAAAAAGTAGACATAAAAAAAGTACGCCAATTGTGTGCCAACACTCGGAGATTCAATTAGCATGTGAAAGATTCAGTTTAGCCTTGCCTTTGCCTCTGGTTCTAGGACGGGAGCCGGCTAACATATTGTTTGGTTTCCTGCCATTGCCCAAAACAACTAATGTATCTTCCATCAAGTTTGATAATAGGCCTCCATTTTTTCTTCTTCTTCCTAGATCTATACACCTATCATTCCTTATCTGAGAATTGACTCATTTGATCAGTGGATTGATCCAAAGGTGGCAGGACAGGTGTAGGCTGTTGCACATTATGAGCCTTATGTGCCTGAGTAACAGTAACAACTTGCTCGTCCTGATGAGGCGATAGAAACTTAGTAGAAATATTGCCACCCGTTCTAGGGCAGGTGAAGTCTGAAATGTCTCCCTCGGCCCCACGAAAGGAGGTTCCATAGATGGGGAAATTACATCATGATTGTGTGGAGGCTGAATGGTTGACATATTACATGCGAGGATAATGACATCTTCAGGAGTATTCTTCTGATGATCAATAGTATCATTAACTTGTAGCAGATCAGGAGGAGGTGAAATCACTGTCTTTGGCTGAACACTTTGCTTCTTTGGTGTGAGATGGGGGTGTAGATGGTGACATTGAGAACTGAAGTGGTCGAACATACGACAATTTCGAACATACGACAATTCGAGCATTCGAGCAATACGAAGGGAAATACTCAATCACAATCTTTTGTCAATATCCATGGTGTTATGTGTCTGACTAAATTTCCTCAGAAGTGATTGAAGTGATATCTTTTTTAACAAGTACCCTAACTTCAGAGGGAGAAAAATTAAAAGTAGGAATACCCATTTTGAGTGGCTTACCATAGGCCGAGGCAATAGAGTACAACACTTTTGAGTAAAATAATAAAATTTCAGGTCAGGGAGTCAAATTCAGACCGGAATGTTGGTGGTTCCGTCTGTGGATCAAAATCCACCGACCATTTCAAAATCTTCATAGCTCTGTTATCAATTCAGATTAATCTTCTAGCAAATAAGCGTGTGTAATCCTCTTCATTATTAAATTAAATAAGGATGTCTTCCATCTAAAAATTTAATTTTTCACTCCCAAACGCTCTTCAACAAGGTGCATAAGCTCAAATTCCTTCCGAATAAGCTTCATTTTGGGATGGCCATAATGAAATTTCATGACCAAATTCAGACGACAGGAGAAAACAAGCTGATTACATTCAACTTTCGTAAAAAGATGACTGACCTTTCATTATTCCTATCAGGTTTCTTGATGTACACCTCCAACTCAAAAGGAAGGGAAAAGACGATTTAGGAGTACCTAAGGCGTAGACACCAGTAAGGGCAACAACATACGATCTGTCCGAAGCCATCATCAAAAGAGAGAGGTGCGGTGATAGGACAACAGAGATATAGTGGACAGAAAAGCAAATGCCGAAAGGGGGATCAACGGTAACCCCCATCCAAGTCGGGCAGAGGGCGGAAATGCGAAATGCAAAATCTCTGCTTTGAGTCTAAGGAAATGAGGAGCCCGCACGCAGACGTCCTTCAAAAGATGAAGGATAGCAAGAGGCAGCTGAGAAGCTTGACGCATGACGCCCCTGAGCCCGACGAACGCGAGCCTTTTCAGGGCGACGAAGTACAAGCCGCTGAAGACGAACGCAAGCCTTCTCGGGACGACGAAATACGTGACGCTGCGACGCAAGGCGACGACGACAAAACAAGTGACGAAAAAGACGAACGACGAGCAGTACTTGATCGATGAAAAGATGCAGTGGAGCAGAAAACCAAGGTTCGTCATAAAGTCGAAGCCCTAACAGAGCGAGAGCGAGATTGACGAAGCCATTATAATATTTGTTTATATATATATA
>NW_018164886.1:218372-226483 GCF_001263595.1 Phalaenopsis equestris
TTAAATTAAATATATATATATATATATAAATATTATATATGTATATATATAATATTTATTCTGCAAGTTAATTTAATCTCGACCCCTTAAATTTAAAAAAAAAGTTGCATATTGAACTAAGTGAAGTAATTGCAATTTTTTATTTAATTTTGAAGTGAACGATAAAAATCAAATAAATGAATATTAAATTAAGTTTGGTTATTTAAAGGAAATAATTTGATAAAATTAATTTATTTTTTATATATGCACTTCTATATATTAATTCAATAAAATTATATATAAGTAAATAAAAAATAATTTGAATGATTTTAAGAAAGTGCGAAAATGGGGTGTAATTTAAAATAAAAATAATTTATCTTTTTGTTTAATTTCGGTATTACAAATATCCACTTTTTCATTAAAGTTTCCTTTTAAAAATTTCGAGCTACGACTCAGGCAAGAAGGAAAATTTGTCTCATTTCTTTTTCATTTTGTCGAGTCGATTATTTTTTTTGGCCTATGTTTCTATTTTATTTTAACATAGGGAATCTCTTTTTTGCTCAATTTCTTAATATCAAATTTCATAATTCTTTTAGGTTCTATAATATATTTCAATTTTTCATGTAGTCCCATTTAGTGGGATAAAGGTTTTGTTGTTGTTGTTGGACCTTTGGGTCTGTGCCAATAACCCGTTTCATCTGCATTACTATATAAAAACTTTTATGGAAGTTTGACATAACAGCTGGCACTACTAATTTGTAAGTAATTTTATTGGGTTCTCAATAATTTTAAATAGTCTTATGTAGCTGGGATTCAACTTGCTTCCCTAAGAAAATATAGTTGTACATTTTATAGTCCCTCCAAAAATACAAAATCACTTACCTCATACTCTACCATTCTATGTCTTAGGTCTTATACCCTTTTTAAATTTTTTTTGATCAGCGTTGAGTCTATCTATAATTAATCTTACTTTCTTTGTACCATCATTAATTAACTGTGGACCCAACTTTTATCTTTCCCCCATTTCTATTTTGCTTAATGGAGTTCAACAATTTCTTTCATACATTGAATCATTGGAAGCCATTTTTATACTAATAGGATAATTGTTATTGTATTTAAATTTGATTATTGGAATGTGATCTTCCTTATTGCCTGCAAAGTTCATTATAGATGACATCTTTAAATATTCCAATACATGAATAATCACTTCTAATTTCCTATCAATTCGTAGATGAAATTTTGTAATAAGCTGTAGATATTTGCCCAAACCTTTATTATTACATTTTCATAATCTGTAAGTGAACATTTAATCTCCGTCTGAAACAATATTTTTTGGAACACCGTATAATTTAAGTTTTGTTTTGAACATATAATATGTCCAATTTATCAATTGAATCTGCTTATTTTATTGGTAATGAGTGAGTGGCCTTGGTCAATTTGTTAACGATCACCCAAATACTAGTATAACCTTGCTTGGATATTGAAAATCCTTTAACAAACTTAATTGCATTTTTTTGCCATTTTCAAATTTGTTTTGGCGACGACTAACTATTTATTGAACCTCTGATGACCAATCTTTGCAATTTGATAAACTTAACACTTGAAAATATACTTTGCGATGTTTTTCCTAGTTGACCACCAAAATATCAATACCAAATCTTTGTATATCTTGACGCCATTTGGATGAATGGTGTAACAGCTAGTTTCATATACATGTGGAGAGAAAACGAAGAAAACGAAGAGGAATCGAAGAGTCGAGCAGTCAGAAGAGGAAATGAAAATAAAGGAAGAGGAAATGAAAGGTCGGTACAATGAATAAATGGGGGAGAAAAAGCGAGTAGTGTCGAGAAGCCAAGGAGGTGAAATTTTGCCTTGAATTACTTAACTTTCCAGCCGAGCGGTTTGTCTGTGGTGAAGAAAAACGAGAGGGAGGAGTTTCCGTGCGTATGAAAGAGATGAGGCTTGTGTGTGAAGAAGAAGAAGAGCGGCAGCTACTCGTTGGTTCTATGTGGGTAGGGGAGACGAGGCCGACGTACGAAGAAAGAGAAGAGCGAAAACTGCCGTGTCGGATCGTGCGAAGGAGGAAGTCGAGCATCTCAAGCTGAGGAGAGGCTTACCCGCTCATAGGGGAGGTGAATCGTGATCTGCGTGTGTTAGGGCTCGACAAAGGTATGTATAATAAGGTTTATAAATTGATTTATTAATGTAATTAATATGTATATTGAATTGAAAAGTAAATCGGGTTATAAAAAGTAAAATAATGATGTTTTTTAGCTAATTAAAATAACATTATGTACTAAATTTATAATAACATAATCAATAAAATAAAGTTTTAATATAAATACCATGTATATTTTATGTATTCCATTTTAGAAGAATCGACTTCGAGACAACCTTATGAAATTAAGCATCGTCGAGGTGAGTACTTTTACGTCAGAACTACTATAAATATGAATGCGAATGTCCTCACTCAAATAATGACGACAATGATTCTGCAGGTTCAGAAGTGTAGATCGTAGCCTATCAGAAGTGACATTGTCACTGTAGATAAGTACTTGAATATATTTCAAGATCTACTTCCACCTCTATTCAAGGGAACCGAAGACCCAATTGCACACGAGAATTGACTAATGAGGATAGAGAAGATATTAGATAGCATGACTTATCTAGATAAAAGAAGAGTATCTTTAGCAATGTTTGTGCTGGATGGAGAAGCTGAAAGATGGTGGCATGGGCAGCGTCAGGACAGGCTAAGCGTCATTCCCAATAAAATGATAAGTTGAGAAGAGTTCGTGAACCTTTTAAAGAATGATTGGTATCTTTATTTGCTCGATTGTAGATGCAGGATAAGCATACCAAGTTGAGGCAAGGAGAGAAAAAGGTCATGCAGTACGAAGCAGAATTCACTGCACTGTTGAGGTATGCACCACAATTGATCGCTACCGCAGAAGAAAAATGTTGTAGATTCCTTTCGAGATTAAAATAATCGATCAGACAACAGTTGATACCTTTAGGAATCGATGAATATTTAGTATTAATAGAACGAGTTAAAAGAGTGAAGATTAACTATCAACTTACTAAAAAATGTAAAGAAATGCACATGAGAAAGACTACAAAAGAACATGTAGATCGCTCAGAAGAATCAAATGATAAGTTAAAGAATAATTTAGGGGAGGGGAGGGGGTTAGTAGAGGTACGACTCAGGGTACTGGAGTCACTTGTACCAATTGCAGAAGAAGTTAAATGTATGAGTCACATTGTACCAAATGTAGATCACTCAGAAGAATCAAATGAGAAGAAGTTAAAGAAAAATTTAGGGGGGGGGAGGGGGGTTAGTAGAGGTTCGACTCAGGGTACTGGAGTCACTTGTACCAAATGCGGAAGACAACATAAAGGTCATTGCTTGGTGGGCTCTAACACTTATTATTGGTGTTGTCAGTCTGGTCATATAGCACGATATTGTTCATCCCTTGGCCAAAAAAACGTTGAAGATCAGAAAGTCGATGGAGCTCGTTCACAGAAGTCTACAGGCAGGCATAAAAAGATAAAGTCTATACTTTTAGCTCCGACCCAAGGTCAACAATGACAACCGGTTCGACTTTGGGTATAAATCCCTCTCTCATAGAGAGCTTGAAGAATCTATTGTTGTTGATGATGGCAATGTATGATTAGTTTAGCGTTTTTCTTCTAGTTATGTGTTCTTCAACATGAATAGATTAAATTCTGTTGCGTACTCCTTCACAAAAGAATCTTTATTTGATTCATATTATGAAGTTTTATGAAATGTCCCGCTGTAGAGCATATTTCAGGTTCTCCCACTATAAGGAAGTTTTTTTTTTTCGAGCTTGATGTCTACTAACCTAACTTTTAATCAGAATGTCTTTGTATTCTAATATCATCCACTATTTGGAGTCACTCAATAAACTTGTTCCGATCCATAAAACCTTCAAAATTTGGTAAATTCACTTTTACTCCAAAGTCAGTCTCTCTCCTATACTCAATGCCAAATCAATACGACATCATCTCTCATCACTAGAAGTTTCATGGTGAAAAGAGGGGTTTTTATCCCATGTTCTCCTTAGCTTTTTTTACAACTTATTTAGTTTCTTGAATACATAAGATATTAATCTTTCCATGAATCATAATATCAACTAATTCCATTAAATTACCATTGAGAGTACCTATATTCAAAGATCCTATTTTAATATTTGTTTCATTAGTTTCATGGACATTTTTTTACCCACATCCGCCCGTAATGTAGGACCCTTCTCTTATTTGACACTACACTCGGGCGCCGGTGTAGCGGCCCTTGTACACTTTTCACGTATTCAGGTTATATAGCTCGTCGCTTCCAGGGGACGCCCTAACACTTACACGATCTATATAGCTCGTCGCTTCTAGGGGACGCCCTAACACTTACACGATGATCAAAAGGGATCCTGTTTTCGACAAGTTTTACGCTGGTTATCGACTACCTAATGCAACCCTCCACTTTTCACATCCGGGTTTGAGACCGTCAATGAGAGTGTTCATGTTTCTAAGAGAAAAAC
Organism: Phalaenopsis equestris; assembly: GCF_001263595.1. NCBI lineage: Eukaryota > Viridiplantae > Streptophyta > Magnoliopsida > Asparagales > Orchidaceae > Phalaenopsis > Phalaenopsis equestris. The sequence continues at coordinate 222,902 of NW_018164886.1, forward strand.
AAAAGACAAATAAAAAAATGTGACAGGGCATAAAGTAAAATTTTTGTTTTACATTTTGCATTTTGAGATCATATAAATGTCTCTTTTTGTTAGAGGTTTTTTGAGCGGTAACTGTGGTAAATGTAGGAGGTGGCGATGGAGGTTGGCGGTGGTGATGCGGCTCCGACTTTATATCCCCACATATTTGTAAACTTTGAAGGTAGCTTTTGGTTGCTTCTTTGTTGAAAATATATTGTGTTCGGTGTGCGGACGATCAATGGCTGGGTGACAGCTCGTCATGTTTGTTGGCCACCTCATTCACACAGATAAGATGTATGTCGAGCAGTTGCCCGACCATTCGTTGTCTATAGGTGCGGATGACGAATATAATATTTTCTCATTTTTGTTGCACATAAGTTGAAGAGTATTTTGTTTTATATATGTTGAGTGATAGATTAAAAAATGAATAAATAGTAAAGAGGAAATTAAGATTGTTGGCCATTATTTTTTTAATAATTTTTATTTGCATTAGTTTGATATTTTTCTTCGATTTATGTGTTCTGAAGTATAGTTGAGTAGTCTTGTATCAAGTCTTTACTTTTATAGTGATTACTTTTCATCTTATTAAGTGACCTTAATTTTATGGATAATTAATGTTGTCTTGCTTGAAGCCTATTTAAAAATTTTGGGGACAATTTTTGTACGTTGGGAAGATTGTAATGTCTCATTCCAGTTATATGGGGAGAGGAAGCGAAGAGAGCGGAGAGGAGGGATGTCTACTTGCAAAGGTTTTCCAAGGATAGTCCTAATTGCATATAAGATAGATAGGTCAAAGAATTGAAGCTTGAGTTCAGGTAATGAGAACCAAATAGGCGCAATTGGGGGTTCTTGACTGGGATCAAAAACAGGGGTCTATTTGAGCAATTTCATATGATTGCCCTCGATTGTGATTAATTTCTTTGAGAAAATTCTTGTGTAATCTTCTTCTATGCTCAGCTGTATCATAACATGTCTTCCGTCGAAAAGACCCATCTGCCAAGCCCCAACTAGTCTGAAATCTTCAAAAACCTTCCTGATATTCTTCATCTTAGGGCGACCAAATTAAAACTTTTCAATTAGTGTAAATTTTTATTTTCCTGCACGAGTAGAAATAAACTTTTCAACTAGTGTAAATTTTTATTTTCCTGCACGAGTAGAAATTTCAACGTCACAGAAGAATATTGTTGGTTTGCCCGTATTTTCCTCTACTTTTTTGATGAGATTGCAATCTTCATGTCCTGCAATAGAATCATGGTACATTTGCGAGAATATCGAACTATTTGCGAGGTGGAAAACGGAGTTGCGTTTGTGAACCACTGTAGCATCGGGGTGTTTGGCGAGATTATCACCGGTGAGGGTAGCAGCGTAGAAAAGCCCACAGGCCATTAGCGTGCTTCACACAAGCACTACAGGAGTAACTGTTGGCGCAGCTTGTCGATTGCAACCAACGAACGTGACGGGAGCAGTCGAGCAGGTTCGAGCAGAACTGGCGGAACAATCGAGTGGTTGAGCAGCTCAAAGCAGATGATGAAACCTACAGGCGAAGCACCGCAGACGCAAGCACCGCTGAGGACGCGATGTTCTTCGCAGACGACGCAGCAGACAAGCAGGCTCGAAGCAGACCGCGAGCTCCTCTACCAGCCAGGGGACAAAAGGATTAATATGAGCGAGAAAAAACATACGCTAGGGTTCGCCATGAGTGGAAACTCTAGCAGAGCGAAAACGAAGACCCATCGCGTGCTCCTATATGTATTGAATTGAAAAATAAATGGGATTATATAAAGTAAAATAATGATTTTTTTAGCTAATTAAAATATTTAAAATATTAAATTTATATTAACATAATCAATATAAATGCCATGTTTATTTTAGGCGTTCCACTTTCGAAGAATCGACGCCGGGACAAAACCTTATTTAATTAAGCATCATCGAGGTGATTACTTTTACTTCTAAATTATGATAATAATATTTTATTTCTTCTAAATCACTCGCGTTAGTCAATATATCTTGTTATTGCAACCAGAATATGATCATTCTGTCTTTTTATTTAATTTGATCATCTAAAAATGAATATGAATGATTTGTATAGTTACTTTTGTACGACACATGCATGTTATAGAACAAAGATATTGGATAATATTTAAAATGTAAACAAAATAATGTATAATATGATTGCATGTGCTTGCTTGGCTATGATGGAGCACCCTTGATGATATTAGTGGGGGAATACTAATGTACATTTGCACGTAAATAGAAAAAAAAGATATTGATATTGAAATATCTTAAGTGGTACAATTTTTAAACGGTGTCTCCTATGACAGTTTTATAGATATGAAAAGATATTGATATAGATCTTTTGACTTGCATGTCAAATATTTATATTGATTTAAAAAAAAACTTAACTGGCATGCATATTATTCTTCTTACTTGTATTGCTGTTGTTTAGGAGTAAGAGTATTTATTGACTCGTTCAGCTCACTCTTGTTTCAACTAACTTTTTCAGGTTTAATTAAATTATTAAAAGATAAGTGATAGACGAGAAAATATTTTTAGACGACGGAGACAATGAGGTAATTTTAATTTTATTGCTTTAATTTAAATTATTTAGTTGCTCTTTCATATGATAAATTACAAATTAATATAGAAAATTTAATTCACACCGTTCGGTTGTCTGTACTCGTCTTCTTCGCTTCTTCATTTCCTTATCCGACTGTTCCTTTTCTCTTCCCCAAAGCATAACCATCACAAATGATCTCCTTTTATCCACTCTAATTTAGTATATATTCTCAGGACGGGGAGGTTTGAACTCTGTATGTTAGATGTGGCGGTCACTTGATGACATGACTTCTTCACTTTCATAGCTAGGATTTATTCAACGAGTAGGGATCCGTGCAAGCTGCAATTGCACCATGTTACTGATCGATGGTCTCAGTCCTCCAAGACATCTTGTTAGAGTGCTCTTCTGGTTCCACCAAAGTCATATCAAAGAACAGAAGAAGAGGAAGTTACAAGTCAGGAAACCAAATAGAGAGGAAGAGGAAACTAAACATAAGAGAGAGCAAGCTAGCGGGTAAGAATTCTAGGAGGCGAGTTTGCCCTATAAATCAACATGAGAGGCGAAAGCTTTCTTGCATGCGATCAGAGAGTAGAGGAAGCAAGAAGGAGAGGAGTTGCATGATTCCTTACCCAAGGAAACGATGCAGCAGGCCTCATGCTCGAGGGAATAAGAGGATCGCAACGTTGCTTTGTTGCATTGAGCCACGACCACAGACAAAGGAAGGAGGATGACTTGCGAGGTGTATCCCACCACAATGGAAGAAAAAGGTCTCCCGTGATGAGGGGTTCACGTGCACTATTGCCATACCAAGGAGGAAGAAAGGGACATTGACGTCAAGAGCTCGTGCGTGAAGAAGCCAAGCGCATAGGAGGTAGCAAGCTGTGCGTCTACGTGTGGGCTGGAGCTTGACTTAGGTAAGCTCTAATAAATTTAATAAATTTAATAATAAAATTAATAGTAATATATATATATATATATATGGAGCTTGACTTTTGTAAAATCCTATA
>NW_018164886.1:226771-233163 GCF_001263595.1 Phalaenopsis equestris
ATATATATATATATATATTAAGCGAGATTGCATAAAGTAAAATATGAAAAATTTATGCATAAATAATGTAAAGTTAATAGCTAATTAAAATAATAATTTATTTAAAGTTTGGTAATTTAAATACTATGTTTATGTTAGGTTTTTTGTTTAGAAAAGTTGACATCAAGACAAATCAAATAACAAATAAATCAACATCAAGGTGAGTACCGATACTTTTAATCTATTATAATACTTTGGTTTTTATCAACTATTTTGTTTTTGTAGTTAATAATGTTTATACAAGGTATATTTTGATTTATATATCTTTTCTTTTATTGGTCATATTGTTATGAATCTTTGTAACTACTTTTTATCATGCATTTGATGTATGTTTTATATACTATATTGAATTGAATGTGATAAACACATGAATGATATATTTATACTGATTGCTTGTATTTGCATGACTGACTTTGATAGAGTCATTTATAGTACTAGTCGTGGAATACTAAGTTGCCCGTACACGTAAGTGAAAAATAATATTGATATTGAAATACTTTAATTGATACAATTTTTATACAGTGCTCTGTGATGCTTTTATAAATATTGAATGATACAAATATGCTATTCATATCGATATGTTATGATGAAGTCACCCATTTATAGTACTAATAGGAGAACACTAAGTTATCCGTGCACGTAAATAGAAAAAGATATTGATATTGAAATATTTTAAATGATATAATTTTTAGACTATGCTCTTGTGACAGTTGTACATATAAAAATTGATTTAGATATGCTATTGATATAGTGAGATTCTTTTAATATCATCTCAAATATTTATATTGATTTATTAAAAGCTTTACTGACATGCATATTGTTTTTGTTTCTCTTGTGTTACTATAGTTTAGGAGTATGAGTATTTATTGACTTGTTTGCTCACAGTTATTTTTAAAGTAACTTTTTTGGGTTAATTTAATTGATTAAAAGATGAATTTAAAAGAAAAAATAGTTATAGAATGTGCTGACAATTTCTAATGAGGTAAAATTAATTAGATTGCTTTGATTTAATTTGATTAGTGGTTCTTTTATTTTTTTTAAATACTAAATGAATATAGAAAACCTGTACTTGCCCGGTTAATTCTAAGCTCCAAGTCGGGTCATGACAAAAATGGTATCAAAGCATAAGGTTTAAGATTAATTAACGTAATCTTGATACAAGAGCCTATAAGATAGTTATAGAAATATTGTAGTAATAATAAGAATTAAAATTTTAAGTTAAAATATTATTAATTATATCCATTCAGACATAATGATACACCAAAATTATAAAAGAATATAATTTGGTAGAAAATGAGTACAATCTACTATTAATGTGAATGCAAGTGTTCTTTCTTAGATGACGGTGGTGATGACTCGGTTGATTCAGGAGTCCAGATCGTATTCTATCGAGAGTGATACAATCATTGTAAATAACTACTTAAAGATATTTCAAGATCCGCGTCCACCATTAGTTAAGGGAAATGAAGGTTCAATTGAAATAGAAAACTGGCTGATGGAAATTGAAAAAAAAATTGTATAGTATGACTGGTCCAGATGAAAGAAGAATACCGTTGGCTACTTTTGTGCTGGATGTGGAGGTTGAAATGTGGTGGTGTGGGCAGCATCAGTACAGGCTAGGGGACATACTTAAGATGATGGTCAATTAGGAGGAATTTGTGGAATTAATCAAAATTTGATTTGAATTTTGTATAGTATGACTAGGGCTATGAATTTAGCTTGAAGTTCGTTAATCAATCGAAATTTGATTTGAATTTTGGCTCGGATTGAGATTGGATTGAAATAAACTAGCCGAGCTACGAGCCAAAATTTGGATCAAATTTTTTTCGAACCAATTTCAAGTCGGCCCCAGTTCAGCTCGAAATCGTATCGTTAACTGTCCTATGAATTTGACTTAACTAAGTTGAGAAATTGCGTCAAATGTTAGTTGTGGGCATCAAAATCTCCATTTAATTGAGATGCTACAAGTTGGTAGTCCATATAAATGATCAAGTTTTTGACTTTGCAATTAATGACGAGTCCCAAGCCAATAATGAAGGCTTCATATTCAGTAACATTATTGGTTGCTGTAAATTTCCAATGAAGTCCCTACTCCAAAGTCTCCTGCTTGAGGGAGAAGTATAATTCTAACCTTAGCTCTAGAGCTTCCGAAATCTCTATTGACGTCCAGAATCCATCAAGGTCCTGTCAGTGGGGGAGTATGTTGCTAGATAGTAATAGAGTATTCAACCACAGAGTTTACAAGTACTTGTGATTTAATGTCTAACCGAGGTAGAAAGTGAATATCAAACTCTCCAGGTTCTATATTCTAAACATCTCAGATTTTTGTAGGATAGCTCTTAATGGAAGGTGTGTGTAGAAACCAATGGTACGGGTCTGGAAATATGAGCGTAATTTTTGTGCTAACAATATTAGAGCCAATACTACTTTGTTCACTCGTGGATAAGAACATTCTATGTCAGAGATAATCTTGCTGACATAGTAGATAGGTTGTTGCATCATTCCCTCTTCCCTTACTAGGACTAAGCTTATCTCACAAGGGGAAATGACAAGATATATGTATAAGATGTCTCTTTGAATATGTTTTGGTAGTAGGGGCGGTAAACCCAAGTCTATCTTTAGCTGCTTGAAAGCAGCTTATTCATCCTTCTTTTGGAAACCCATGCTTCGGGCGCCTTTCAATATCTTGAAAAAGGAAGATATTTGTCTCTAGAGCAAGCCAAAACACGAGACAATGTGACTATCCTCCCATTCAAGCATTACATCTCTTTGATGTACCTCAGGCTTATCATGTCTTGGATTACCTTGATCTTTTTAGGGTTTACTTCAATCCCTTGGTGAGTGACCATGATATTGAGAAATTTGTCTAATGTGACTCTAAAGAAGTATTTGAGTATATTGAATCACATATCATAATGCCGAAGTTGAAAATACTCTTCTAGATTAGAAATATGTTAATATATTTTTATACTTTTCATCATGATATCATCAACATATAATTTCATAGTATGTCTGATGATTGTTTTGAAAACTTTGTTCTTGTGGCTATAGGTTGTGCCGACATTTTTCAACTCGAAATGGATGACTTGATCACAATATAAATCCTTCTCTATTTGAATGAAAGTTGCTTCTTAATATGTTTGATTTATTTTTATATGCTTTTAAGAAAAATAAGCATCCATGAAGCCAAGTAGTTGTGTCCTGATATACCATCAATGAGCAGGTTTATACAATAATGAGGGAAACTATTTATTGGGCAAGCTTTATTAAGTATAGTCGTTGCACATTCTCCATGCCTCGTTTGATTTTTTAACTATAATAACATTTGCTAACATGTAGGATGTGCATTTCTCATATGAATTTAATTTTGTTGACTTCTTTTTCAATTGTATGCTGATAATCTAGTGCAATGTTTCATTTTTTTCCGGGTTACTAGTTTGAATGTTAAAAGTATTTTGGGGTGACTTCAAGCATATTTATTGAACTCCAAGCAAACATCTTGCTTTTTACAGAGATATTCTGTATACTCTAGCCTTTGCTCATCAGAGTAAAGAGCCAAGTTGCATAATCTAATAGGGATGTTCCTCGAACAATTGGATGCAGATCAGGTTTTTGATTGGAGAGACTCATTAGGATTTCTTTATTTTAAAGATCAAAATTTTTGATATTGAGAGTCACCGATGGGTACATTTGAGCTTGCTTGAGGTAGCATGATTGTGCTATCTGTTGATTTTTTTCATATAATACGAATTCCGGTACGGGTAGAAAACTGTGTGTTAAGGTGTGGCACACAAGCAACAATACAAAATATTGTTTAATGAGATCCTCTAAAGATGACATTATATGCTGATTTTGACTCGACGACTATGAATTTTATCCTGTGAGTCATTTGATTGGAAGATTCTCTCAATGTGAAGGGAAGGGCCGCTATTCCTTGCATGCTCACCTTACGATTATCAAAACCGTGAAGAGTTCTAGTGGTAGGTTGGAAGTCTTTTGGTAAAATTAGACTGAAATATGTTTAGTAGGATAAAACATCAACGAACCTCCTATTGTCAATCAAATTCTCTTGACGATATATTAAAGTTAGCCAGTTTCTCACTCTTATGGCAAGTGCGTCTTGCTGTGTGATCTAAATTCCTTTTAGATTAGTTTCATTAAAGGTGATGGAATAACTAACGCGAGATTTTTTTCTACGATAGTTCTTAAGGTGCAATAATGAAGGCCTGGTTTGATAATACTAGACGTCCAATAATTGTTTCAAGTTTACCAATTATTTTGCTATTTTTATGTTGTTGCTTTTGGTTTTGTTTCCTCCTACTTGGGGTGCTATCTACATGAGCTTATTTGTTTGGTCTAAATCGGCAAAAACATTTTTGCCGAGTCAGTTTTTCAATTTCTTCCTTAAGTTGTTGGCGTGATATGGTGGGATTATCACGACTTCGGTAGAAATGATAATATTATTCTTGATTAACTGAATTTAGTTTTAATGGGGATGTATATCTAATATATTCTTTATCTTGAATGATCGTTAAAATGTCAACATGTGCTGCGTTGAGTGGCATTTATCATGCTTTATTTGGGGCTCGCATTGCTGGTTTGCAGGTTGAGCTATATCATAGTTCCCTTGTTCGTATCTCTTTTGTCGTGAGGCTTGATTAGTATGTATAGAGATATTCTTATGCTTATGAGTAACTCAAATTACTTTTTATGAATATTGATAGCCTCATCAGTAGTGATTTATGCTTCAATATGATAGATAAGGTTAGTATAAAAATGGACTGCCTTTCGCATTAATGATGAGTAGATCCCTAGATGTAGCCTTCCTAAAAAGACACCACTCAATAACTATGGATCCACTCTTGGAATTTAACGAGCTTTAGCGGAGAATCTTTAAAAGTATCTTTGCGCGACTCTCTCCAAGTTTTATGAATTCCAAAAAGTGAGAGAAGTCTATGACAATTTTTTGATTTGCCATGTATTGCTCGATAAAGTTCATCAAAGGTGTGAATAATTCCTCCCTAGTTGGAATAAAATACTGGCTAATTCATCATAGGTGTGAATAATTCCTCCCTAGTTGGAATAAAATAATGTACGAGCTTGCCCCTTACGAGTGTGGCAGGGAAAGTTTGATAGAGGAGCACATCAAAGGCTTGTTGTATGTGCATGATAGTCCTATAGTGATTAATACTTTCCAATGGATCATATACCTCATCAGTAGAGTCAAAATTTGAGAGCTTCAATTTTATTGGGATATGGTGTTGAATGACCACCTTAGCTAAAGCCGAAGATTCTTGGAAACCATGATAAGTGAAAAAGTGATTTATCTCTTAGAGGGACTCCTTTTAAATTAGACATTGTAGCGCATCACGAATTACAAGACAAAATTGCGTTGAATTCCCCAAGAGCGTTGGTTGAGCTGCAGAAGATTTGTTTGCGGAACTAGCAGTGTCAGGATGTCAGCTTTCTGTTGAGGAGGGGGCTCTAGACGAGCATTCTTGAGTTGGGCATTTTCAACTTGTGATTGATCTTATGATAAGTAATCTCTACTTGTTACCGTTAGTGTCAGTTGTCGAACATCGAGCAAGAGCTGATGAATCATATTATGAGGTTCTTCCATTCTGCACACATTGTCTTCCAAGGGTTGTGAAGAGAGAACTTCACCAGTAGGGCTATGCTTAATTAGGGAAATAAAAGTAGATACCAAACATCTATGGCTTCATGATTCTCCTCTAAAATGGTGGGTGTTTGAGCTACAAGATCCGTTGTTGCGAGCTTCATGCTTAAAAGCCAAAAAAAATGATAGACTGTGATTCTCACTGACGATGCCAAATTATTAGGTGCCAGGAAATTTGCTTTGATACAGTGATAATTTAATATCTTAGTGTTTCATGAAGATCAACCACACAGATAAAAGAAAAGTTCTGGGAGGAGACCATAATCTTTAAATTGGAAAACCTAAAAATGGGAAAAATCATAGGACTTTGCCTAGTTAAAGTAATCCACTTTTAATTTTAGTTATACCTTTCTCACTGAATGGAGAATGTATGATTATTGAGTAAAAATCGGGTAACAACAGCCTAAGAATAATAATTGGGCCATAGAAGGCGTTAGAGGTGTTCGAAAATGATCTTGGATAGCCATGATGATTTCTGGGGCTGTGGTGTTCTCTTGTGGTCTACGGAAACCTCTGTTTGGCAACTTCTCTAGGAGTAGAAGGCGATTTTTCGTCGGTAATCTCTGGTGGTTGACAATGAACTCTAATGTTCTCGGGTGACCGACGACAACTACTAGGATTTCAAGTGTTGAGCTTTAGTCGAAAGCTCATTCTCTCCGCCCGACCACCCCCCCCC
>NW_018164886.1:233183-260654 GCF_001263595.1 Phalaenopsis equestris
ACAAACCTGCTAAATAAAAAAAATTAAGATTTATTTATAATTTTTTTAGAGGGCATTTTGGTTATTTTGGCCTAAATTCCCAAGCACTCCATCGAACATTCCGTGTTGTTTCTTTTGGTCGTAGATTAGTTTTTCAGCATTCAAGTGACTTATTGTGCTTAGTAGATTCCTTGTCTAATTGCTCGTTTTGACTATAAATATGTCAAATTATCATTCAATTAACGTTTCGAAGTTTTCAATTGCGCTTTTAAATGCTTGATACGTGCTTGATTGAATTTGAGTTGAATCACATTTTGTGTCATTGGGTTCATCTTGTCTAGCCGCTCAATTTGACTATAAATTTGATTAAATTGGGGCTTCGATGACCTTGAATTTAGAATATTTCTTGCTCAAAATGTATCATGATTCGTGATTGATGTTAAAATTTCTTGATGACACATTAGTTTTATTTTTCAAGTTACTGTTGGATCAAAAACTAGTAATTAGTACTGCGGAGTGATTTATTCTACTATCTGGATGAGTTTTAACAGTTTGAAATTCTTTCAATACATATGAGAATGCGCCACCAACAATTCTGTGCACCATAGGCAGCACCTTTTCTTCTTCTGTTCGTTCCAATTTTGCTACATGCAAGTTACCATATGCTCAACTGATCTAGCTATTGCACATTTCATTCAATTATGTTCTTTTTTATAGTTTTGCTTTGGTAACTTATAGGTGTTGACTATTGGTGCGATCATTGGAGACAGTGCGTTTGGTTCATTCCAGGTGAAGGAGTGTCCGTGTCCCGGGATAGAAATATTTTCTTCAAAGCTGTCCATAATGTTACCAATGTTTCATACATTCTCAGCAGTGATAAAAAAACTGCCCGCAGTTCTTTCCATTCCCATGACTCTCATCTTTCTCTATCACCGGAGCGTATTGGAATTTATGGAGAAAAGGATTTGAGATCTGCATTTCTGATAGCAGTCAAGAATGCTGTGAGTGTGGCTTCTCAGTCAGCATTAAGTATTGTTCTCTGATTATCTTCAGAGTTTTTGTTTTTGTCAAATTGTTACCAACTGGTATTAACTGAAATATAATTAAATATATAAACATAATAATTAATTAAACTAAAAAAAGAAAAAAAGGCTAGTTGCGATGTGTGGGAGAAGTCTTCATAAATCTGAATTAAATGTATGGAAGATATAGAATATAATATCGATAAAAAATACATGAATACATCACCTCTTATATGGTTGGATCCTTTTTGTAGCATCCCACAAATGCTGAAAATTTAGGATGTAAGAGTTTTTAGTTCATGTCTAGGATATGATGCACAAATCATGTACATATGACCATATTTGAGGTCCATAAATTTTTAATTAGACAAATATTTACCTTTTTTTGGTGAATACTAAAACATTCATACCAAATAATAATCTAACGATTTTCATATTCTAATTAAAACTATTTTGAGAAATTTGAAATCTCGAGAAAATCATAATTTAAATAGAAATCACTGCAGTCAAATGCTCTTATTGTACTAGATCAGACCAAATTTAATTACACATACAAACCAATTATCAATTACATAGATGACAAGGTAACACAAAAATAAGTAACCAAGAGATCCAAGTCATATCGATATGAGAAGATGAGTTTTTCTGTAGTTGTTAAATAACACTCGCACCACAGTTAAAAAAAATTCAAATCTAAGAGGCACAGATATCTTATTTATAATAAAAGGTCATTAGCATCCCGATTAAAAAAAAAACGCTTTAATTTCAACTATGGCTTTAACGCTTTCAGGTGACGTGAATTTTAAGAGTATAAATCCACAACATCACAGAGCTCAATTGACAACACTAGTTTGTAAAACTATAGGGAAAGGAGAAGAAAAACTTTTTTATTTCATAAATTCTTCAAAGGTATATAACATCTGCTTATAATTAACAAAAAATGTGTACAAATGAAAAATAATATTGACATGAAAGAATTTCTGAATAAAATGTTTCCTTTTATATATATTCTAATTTGATGCTGGTAGTTTTCAAAAGTCTGAAAAATAGTCTTTTCAAAGAAAGCTGGAATCAATCCTGCACCCAACTGCAAGGAATACCATATGCCTGGATTGAAAAATACAGCTTCCAGAATAGGTTGTTGTCTTGATTAGAGAATTAGCGCCTACCAAACAAAGTTTACATCAGTCCAAACAGATGTGATGAATTGATTTGTATAATCTTTAGACTCTAAAAGGGTCCAACTAGATTTATGGAAGACCAAACAGCTGCCATGGATGTTTTTTCCCAGGGTAGCAATCAAGGCAGATTCTAATGCACCATTTTCAATAGCAAGTACCATAACAACATCATACGGTCTTGTGCATTGGAGTTGCCATTCATGATGAAAATGGTGATCTTGTGGTGGCTTTTCGACAAGAATCATAACACTGAGACAGCACAAAGGTAGAACTTGAAGTGATTCGCTCCATGAAGAGAATCATTGAGCCCTGGATGGATGAGTTGAAGGGCATTATAATTGAGCAAGACTATGTAAATGTTATCAAATTTCATCAGTTGTGCATAAACTTGAGCGCTGTGATCAACCAGAGTAGCATTTGCTCTTACTTAGCTTTTCTTTCTTTTTTTAGAAAGGCGCTTTTATTTTTTGTACCGAGGGAACATAACAGGATATCCTATTTTTGTTCCAGATTTGTTTCTTTTATCTTACTTAGCTTTTCTTTATTTTTTGTACCGAGGGAACATAACAGTAAACCTACTGACTATGATCCCTTCTTTTTGAGTTTGCTTAAGGTTGATGTAGATCACACTGTATATGCTTAGATGCATTCTTTTATAACCTTTTTTTTTATTAATGCATAATGCACACCTTTTAAGGAGGGCACATAGACTAATCGATTGAAGGAATAAAAGACCCAATGGCTAGGGAAATAGAGAACAAACAATGGCAAGTTGAAAGAACCAAAAAACTAGCTAACCAGCAAGATAACAAAACAATGAACACAACCAAAGCCAACACACCAATTGTAACTAATCCAGGGAAACAGAAAATCAAATTATCCGCAACAGACCAAAGGTAAGTCCAGTCAAACCGATATGAGAGTACAATTCGCTCTCTATGGGGACTGTCATCATAGGCATATTTTTCAATAATTTAAAATAGAATAAAAATCTAAGAAAATGAAAAAAGCTGAAATAAAATCTGGAGTATAGATTTTGATGCACATCTCCTGTATTCCTTACGTGTATAAATTTTGACATTTGTATCATCTACAACTCAGGTGGTATAAAATGTTCACAACTCTAAAGTTTCTTCATTCTGATAATTTAACTTATGCCAGCTCAAATGAAATGAAAAAATTCTAGCTTCGGTAAATCTTGATCCTTGATTGCAGAATAATATTAAACTTCTCATTGCTTGCAATATAACAATGTCCACCCTAAAATTATACAAATATGGATACTGCTTAAAATTCGGGACTTTAATACTATCCTCCTATATACTTTTTTAAAAAGTGGCAAATTATTTCCATTACAGCATCCACAAAGAATACCATATTGCTCTTAAAAAATCAAAACCAGTGATCATTACCATCGAACCATACTAATTAGCATTAAATTTTTAATTATGCTAATCAACTTTCTATGCCATAAACACAATCAGACTCAGAATCAGAATTGTGATTTCTTTTTTAACGTATGCACGTTGCTTCTTAAGATATGTAAAAACTAAAAAGAGGTTGAAATTTTGAAGCAGCGGGAATAGGAATAACAGTGCAGTTAGCAATGATTTTCAGAAATTCTACTCGAAGAAGGTTGTGTTTTTACCGTGATTGTAAATTCATCTAAGTTTTATGGAGGAGGTAAAATGAAGTGGAATATTACTTTTTTACAGAAGTGAAGTACAGGATTACATGCTCCTGTTAAATGAAGAAATTAAGGAAATTGTAGGTTGGAATATATTTGATGGCCTGAAGAGCTGCCCCCAATTTTTTTTTTAAAGCAAATTTTATTAACTTGATAATGATAGGAGCAAAACAAAAGTATTTATGAAGAAATGATAGTGCTAATTGAATAATAATACATCACAAAAAATATGCAAAATATTCATATAGATTTTTTAGCTTAAAATCTAGTGAAAAAAGGTGAGCGTTGATAAATTTTTCTTTTAATTAATACTCCATCTGATATAAAAATATGAAATTTTACGACCCCAGAGAGTCAATATTCTGAATGCTACAATCGGAATTATACGATCTTTGTTTTATTCACAAGTAGAGAAGTATTTCAAGTACTTGCAAAGTATTCTAGTTGATAATATCAATAGTTGATGAAGTGAACTATACCAATGGGATAGTTTGAATATTAACATCAATCACTATCTCCATAAGAACATACGATCCATAAGCAAGATTTTGAGAACATACCTGAATTGCTGAAAAGGGATCAATCACACCTCAATCGACCCCCTTAGGTCAACCTGATGTGTAAAAAGAGAGAGCGATTAGGTCAGATCCAGTTTTTATGACTTTAATCTTGACTTATACTTGTTTGAATTAGATGAATGCAGAATTAGTCCTTCTAAATTGTCACCTAAAGTACAATTACATTTCAACTACTCTACTATTCATAAACAAATAGTAATATGGAAGCATGTATAAAACAATTCTCAAATAAAATATATAACTTTCAAAAATACTTCAAAATAAAATCATACATACAAAAAAAAAAGTTCTTATATTTACTTCTGCCGTATGCTATAAACATTCAAAACTGTACAATACAAAAGGTATACAAAGAAAATATTAAAATGTTTATTTTGACAATAAGAATCAAGATGATAGAAACTAAACGGCTGACATAGAAATGATTATTTTGGAGAGAGAGTGGGAGTAACAATTATTGAAGATGAAAATTGAAATAGATTGTGGTAGTTTGAGAATGTAGAAAGGAGGGTGGAAGTTGTTTCTTTTAAACTAATTGATAGGAGTAATGATGAAAGGATTCGGAAGGTAAGGAAAAAAATAGAAGAATGCAAAATGATTGGCCTTAAATAAAGTTTTCACTTTTATAGGAATAAAGAAAAGATCCAAATTGTTCCTAGAAGGCTAATGATGATGAAGTGGGGTTTTAAATTGGTATGATTATTTTATAGGCACGAGCACATGGAATGATATTGGGCCTTTATGCATAAGGATCTTTAATACTAAAAGCTAGAAGGATACATGTTGATGCCAACTTGTATTCATTTTTCATCAAACTTGCCTATCATGGGGTTCATTCATCCGTATTCTTTTCAATCTTGCCAATCATTTCTTTTGCTTCAAAATTTTTTTTTTGGTGTTATGAATGTTTCTTTTTTTGTTCCTTATATGTTACCATCTTTATTCATAAAAGGCAGCTTCTTCCATGCAGTTACAACGAGTAAGAGAAGCTCCATTGTGTGTTGTTGCTGATGATAGCATTTTATTAACTGTACTTGCTGCAACTCTCTCTGAAACTTCAAAAGTTATCTCAAGCCTTCATGGGTTCCAAGAGAAAGGATATGCTTACATTCAAGCTGTTTCTGTTGCCAATGGTTTTTCGATGGATCGCATACATGTTCTCAATAAAAGAGTATCATCCCGGCTACTAGATGATAGCTTACGGAAGGTAATTCTTTTATTTATGCTGTCATATTTTTCAAGGCAACAATATATGTGATCAAATTCTTAGGATTCTTCCTTTCTATACAAGCTACTTATATTTTTTGTTGCATTTGAATAGTATTTAGCTTGATTTAGATGGATGGCTTTGCCATTAAGACGATTGACATGAAAATTCTTATAACTAAGAATCTTTGTAACGGTTCTGTTACACAGAGGAACATGAAACGAAGAATCAAAGAAGAAGAAATGAAGGGTCAGGCAACCAGAGGAAGAGGAAAGGGGAGGGGGTGGGGTAAATGGATGAAAAGGAGGAGAAGCGTTAAGGTCAGGAAGTTCGCACGTATGAGGGAGTTGAGGCTTGCCTCAGAGTTGAATGACAATGTCAAGGGAAGCGAAATTGGGTTCTTGGGATCGTGTGGGTGGCTAGGGCAAAGAGCGTAGCAGGTGTTGACATAGGTTTCTAGCCGCAATCAAAGAAGATGAAGAGGAAACTATTGCTCGTGTGTTGTCAAGCAGGCGAGGAAGCTTGCAATTGATGCGATCCGGTTTGCGCCGAGAGGAGGAAGACGAAGCACGGTCGACCTTGGTAAGGTATATATAAATAGAAAGTAAACGAGATTATATAATGAAAAGTTAAATACTTAATTAATGAAAGGGTAATTGTTTATTAATAATAATATCATGGTTATGTTAGGTTTCTAATTTTAAAAGATCGACGTCGAGGAAAATTCAGGCACAAATTAATCGACATCAAGATGAGTACTTATACTTTTAATCTATAACAATAATTCGTGTTTTCTCAAATATTTTGTACTTGACGACATCTGCACATGCTTTATTCTGATTGAGATATTTTTTTCTTTATCCGTCATTATTATGAATATGTAGTTACCTACTCTTATGCATTTAATGTATATTTTATATAGTACGTTAGAGTTGAATATGACAAATACACGAATGAGATGTTTATGTCGATTGCGTGTATGTGCATGTCTGACTATGATAGAGTCACCCCTTAATGATACTAGTGGGGAACACTACGGTATCTATGTACGTATATGAAAAAGAATATTTATATTAATGTGTCTTTAATTGACATAATTTTTGGGTGGAACTCCTGTGACAGTTTTATAGATATGAAATGATAATAATATGCTAATTATACAGTAAGATTATGAATGATAGTGATATCAAATATTTATATTAATTTATTAAACTATTTAACTAGCATGCATATTGTTTCCTTTTTTTATTTAATTACTATAGTTTAGAAGTATGAATATTCATTAGCTTTGTTTAGCTTATTGCTGTTTCAACTAACTTTTCAGGTTTAATTAAATTATTAAAAGATGAACGATAAACAAGAAAAAGATTATAAACGACGAGGACTAGTAACGAGGTAATTTTAATTTTAACACTTTAATTTAATCTTATTAGTTGCCCTTTCACTGTTAAATTGTAGATTAATATGGAAAATTTTGATTCACATCGTCGATTGTTTGTTCCTGTCTTGGTTAATTCCAAGCCTAGGGACAAATCATGACCAAAGTTATATAGAAGATTTTATTTACACCCTCCAACCGTCCATTCCCGTCTTGGTTAATTCCAACCTTCGAGCCAGGTTGTAACAAAAGTAGTATTAGAGCAAATTGATGATTAATTAGTTGAATCTTCATGAAAGAGCCAATCAGATGGTTATAAGAAATTTTTAATAATAAAAAAAAAACTAAATAAAATTATATACATTCAAGCATAGCGATATTGTCGAAATTATAGAAGAAGAGAATATGATAGAAAATGAAGAAATGCAACCTATTATAAATGTAAACACAAATCTCCTCACCCAAATGATGACGGCATTAACTCTGCTGATTCAGGAGTCGGGGTGACAGTCTACAGAGAGTGATACAATCGTTATAGATAAGTATTTGAAAATATTTCAAGATTTGTGTCCACCTCTGTTGAGGGAACTAAAGATGTAATTGAAGCAAATAATTGACAAATGAGGATAGAGAAGGTACTAGATAGCATGGCTTGTCCGGATGAAAGAAGAGTATTGTTGGTGATGTCTGTGCTAGATGGAGAAGCTAGAAGATGGTGGCATGTCCAACATCAGGACAAGCTAGGAGACATACCAAATTTGATGGTCAGTTGGAAGAAATTTGTGGAATTAATCAAAGAATGGTTTGTACCTCTATCCACTTGAAGATAGATGCATGATAAGTTCGTCAAGTTGAGGAAGGAGAGAAGACGTTCAGTATGAAGCAGAACTTACTGCATTATAGAGGTATGTGTCACAGTTGATCGCTGTTGCAGAAAAAAGTGCTATAGATTCCTTTCGAGATTAAAAGATTCTATCAGATAACCTTTAGTACCTTTTTGGATCGATGAATACTCTGTATTAGTTAAACGAGCTAGAATAGTGGAGATCAACTATCAGCTTACTCAGAAGTGTAAGGACACGCACAAGTGGAAGAGCGAGAAAAAGAAGATCATATGGATCAATCGGAGGGTTCAAATGGGAAGAAGTCTACGAATAAGTTGAGTGGAGTTAGCAGATGTATGACTTAGGGTACAGTAGTCACTTGTGCCAAATGTGGAAGAAAACATAAAGGTGAATGTTTGATGGGCTCTAATACTTGTTTTTGGTTGAAAGTAATTTTTTTTTGGTTAGTGGCTATTTCAATTAATTTGAATAATTAATTGTTAATAACAGAAAATAAAATTAAACTTTTATTTTGGTCCAACAGTCTATTCTTTCATTTGAAATTTTAAGCTTGTGGACTTGGTCGGAATAAGTTAAAAAAACACAAAAAAGATGGTTGAAATAACACCATCAAAGAGATTTTGTCCTCAAATTCACTTGTATTGACTTGTTGATTTTGTGGTTCAGAAATTATATTTTGTTACAATGATATTCTCTATTATTGAACCTCTTTTAAGAGTTGAAGGTAGAAATTATATTTTGTTACAATTCTCTATTATTGAACCTCTTTTAAGAGTTGAAGGATTTGAGCTTTATATCGATCCATCCAATAAATACAATCTTTCAACTATAATCATGGGAGAATTTTACTGGCTAGATTATGATGACCTTAACTAAGGGATTGATTCACCGATTGATGAATGATAGAGCTAGGGCTGTAAACGAGCCAACTTAGGATTGACTGATGTTCGACTCGTTCAAATTTGGCTCGTATTCGAAATTGTTCATGAACAATGTCTTCGTGTTTGACTCAATTTACATATTCTTATTCGTGTTCGACTCATGCTCAGCTCAAAATTGGCTCATTAATATTAATTAGATAAATTAGATGTAGAATGTTAGATTCAAATCTGCACCATTTTTGTGCAATAGAAGACACATAGCTACATGATCATATGAGCTGTTAGATTGTGTTGGAGGGCCCAAATATGACACTCTGGCCACATGATAACCACCACATGCAAATGGTTCTAAAAATAGAAAATACAGAAAAATACATGAGAGACCTAAATAAATGATTCAAATATGAGATACTTAACTATTCGAACATGAGTTATTCGCTAACAAGTTTTTTTGATAGCCCTAGATAAAGTTGCTTCATTGTGATGGTCTTTAAACTTATAAATAATTTAGGAAGTATTTGTAAAATTGTAAGAGTATTTTTCAATTGCGGCACCTAATTATTATGTGCTAGAAAAATTGTTGTAATATATTGAGAATTTCTTATCTTAGTATTGCACAAAGTTCCACAAATATAAATAAGATGTGCTAATAAGAGAACTTTTTATTTGAAAACTCTTAAATATAAAAATAATGGGGCTTAGCTTGGTTTTATAGAAGTTTGTCATTTCCTTTAATTGAAAAAAATATATGATATTAATCAATACAAATTGCTAAGACTATCTCCTAAAATTATAATGGAAAGTATTGTAGAATCAAGCAAGGATGATAAAAGTTTATGTCAATTGCCTTCGGCCAAGGCAAAAAGTAGCGAACGTTGATGTAAGTTTGCTAAATGAGACGATTTTTAGGAGTTGATAGTCAGGAGATGACAATTGGGTGAAAGCAGTTGTGCATTGAATACGGGAGATGATAATGAAACAACAATTGTTAAGGATAACAACCATGCATCAATAATTATCGGTGGTTGTTGATGGCATCAAATAACAAACAAAGGTTTATGATTTTGTTAATTTTGAAGATTTCCCCAATTTTAGATACTTTGTGTGAAAAATGTCTATTTATGATTTTTTTTATAGTTACACAGCTTATTTTTTGCCAAAATCTCCATATGCTCTATCTATTCCATGCAATAAACTTTGCAGAAGCAAAATGAGAATTTCATGTTCTGATATTATACAATTCCGCATATATGCTAATAAGCTTAGAAACCAAAGTTTTAATGATGAAATCTCAGGAACAGAAAACTATAATACCCGACTTAGTAAAAGTAATTCATTACATAAGACCATAGACGTCTTCCTTTTCCCCTATTTGGAATGACAAGGTTATAAAGTTTGTATCGCTAACTCAAGTCTACTGTGTGTACACTGTAACGTACTAAAGAAGCTGCGAGGGATGGTGAACGTCAATGTCAGTTGATGATCAATGGAAGAAGATAGCATTATACATTAATGTTATTTAACTGGAGACAAATTCCAAAGTGATAGTTAAGAGATGATGTTCAATTGATCTTAGTCGGAAGATGATAGTCAGACGACATTTGTCGGGTGAAACCAAGCATGCGATGATTGATAGGTAACATTATTTGTTGGTGGTGATTGTTGGCATCAATCATCGTTTTACTATGCCTCAAATTTCAATGCTCTCTCAAGTTTTAGATTTCTTTCATGCGAAGAATACAAATCTGCTTATAATTTCTTAGAGTGGTCTGTTAGTTTTTTTAGCTTAAATCCTCAAATACTCTATGAAAGGGCCCTTTTAAATACCTCATCAATAAATTATTTAAATGTCTTAAAAATCACATAATTGAGTAATCTTGGATTTGTTAGACGACCCTCCTTATATTTGAAGGCACTTCAGAAATAAGAAATCATTTTGTTCCTCAAAATAGTATCACAAAGATTTTATTGATACATTTGGTGCTTGATTTAGGCTTATTTAGACTCGGGTCATAACAACTTTAGCTTATTTTAATTTATCTTATTAAAACATTCATTTTAGTTGAAGATTTCAGAAATATGAGTGAATGAGTGGCTTTACACTTAGAGACAAAATACAAAATGAATGTTGGTCTTTAAAAGAGAAGCATAATAAGTTAAGTGTTGCCGAGATGAGAATGCTTAGGTGGATGAGTGGCTTTATATTTAAAGACAAAATGCGAAATGAATATATCCGTGATAGGTTTGGTGTAGCTCTTGTGACAGACAAAATTAGAGAAAATCGTCTTAGATGGTTTGGTCATATTTAACGCCGACCATCTGATGATCTGATTAAGAGAGTTGATGTTTTAGATTCGACTTGTGTTAAGAAAGACAGAGGTAGACCTAGGAAGACTTGGTCTTATTGTATAAAAAATGATCTTAATTTACTAGAACTAAATGAAAATATGACACTAAATAGGACGCAATGGAGAAAAAAGATCCATGTAGCCGACCCCACGTAGTGGGATTGAGGCTTAATTTACCAGAATCTCAAGTTTTGCCACCCACTCTTATGATTATTATAAGATTAAATTAACCTTTTTTTCTCATATGGTAAATTTATTTATTTGTTTTTTTAGTAGTAGTAGTATTTCAGAAATACGGGTCAAAATAGTTTTGCAAGTCAAATTTGAAAGTGAGGTATTTTGATAAGATCTATTATTCCACTATATATAATAGACTTTGTGGTATACCAATTCGCAAAAATAGGAAATCGAGATCCTTATAATTAAAAATCCCACCAAAATAAGAAAATAAAAAAATTGGCAATGTTTAATAAAGGAAAAACCAACTATTGAAATACACCTTGAGTAAATGAAATAAAGTCCACACCGGTCAGCTATTTCTTACACTCACTCTCAAGCTGGATTATATATATTATACAAGCCAAACTTAGAGTTCAATTTATCATGGCTAACCCCCCGTAGTGTTTTGGCGAGAATTTAACCAATCTAAGGTCTTGTTGGAACATGACTTGGCCGAACATTTTCATCATCAACTTTTTTTTGGGATAAAGTGTCTGTCCATCTCAATGTCTTGTTTTTTCATGGTGCACAAGATTTTTGGTTATATTAGTAGTTGTTTGACTATCATTGAATATTTTAATCGTCTTTTTTCTCAATTTTAATTTCTCTTATTAGCCTTTGAAGCCACATTCTCTCACATATTTTTAGTGCGAGAGTGTGATTTAGATTCTGTACTACTCCAAAGGAACAATTTTATTTTTTGCTTCTCCAAGTGATGCGATATCCCCAAACATATGATCATTGCATTGTGGTAAATTTTATATCAATTTTCTAACTTGCCCAACTAGCTTTTGTGTATATCTCAATATCACAGTTTTCAAATCGTTTAAGGAGCAAACATGTCTAAATTTCATGTTATAATTATTTAAAAATTCTATTCATTACCTCCAAATGATTCCCACTTGGACTATTAATGTACTTGTTCACTACACTGACTGAGTATGCAATATTAAGCCTTATGTATGATAAGTAGATTAGTCTGCCCACAAGTCTTTTAAATTTTCATTTGTTAATTGGACTACTTTATTCAATTTTGTTCAATTTTTTATTGAGATTCAGCCTTACACCCAAGCAAGTCAGTTTCATTTATCATGTCTATGATGTACTCTTTCTGGGATGATAAATTAACAATTCTCTCCTTAGACCTAGTCACCCCAATTCTAAAAATTTATTTAAGAGTCCCAAGATAATTGATATTAAATTTTATTGTGAATATCATTTTATCTGATATTTTTTTCTAAATCATCACTTCTTAAGATAATATCAGTTACATATACTATGAGACTAGTAAGTTTTTCATTAAGATAAGATTTAATAAAAATGTATGATAAGTTTGAGATTGATATTATCAGTTTATAATCACATTTTTAACACACTAATTAAACCAAGTACGAAGAGATTGCTTCAAACCATATAAGGACTTTCAACTTATAAACCAGTCTGTTATTCGACTTAATTTTCAAGCTTAGAGGTATAGTCATGTACAATTCTTTATCAATGTGTCTATTTAATAAGGCATTTTGGACATCAGTTTGGTATAAAGACTAATTTTGATCTATTAATAGAGAGTAGAAGTGAGCATTATTGGTAGTGAATCACATGATTACTTAAAGCCCTTGACTACCAGTATGGTTTTGAATCTCTCTATGATTCCATATCTTTTGTATTTGATCGGGAATATTCATCTGCAATCCATAGGACTATTTTTTGTAAGGTAATTCTATACATGTCCATATGTTATTATTTTTTAGAGTCTAAATTTTGTCCTCAACGACTTATTTCCATGCTAGAATTCTTACAACATTTTGGATAGAGTTGGGAACCTGCACATTATTAAGGTTTATGACAAAAACTTATAAGATGGTAGCAAAATCCCATAAGCTACATATCTTTTGGTTAGATGACCACTAAACTTGTGGACACCTTTCTTGTGTGCAATTGGTAAGAATATAAACTATTTTGATTATCAAATGTAAGAGAACTTGATTTGAGTTCTTGATAGACCTGGGTTTGTGTAGTGTCTTCTACATGCTCAATGATCCTTCTTCTGACTGTTTAGATAAAAAAAGTTCCTAATCATTGGTGTCACATTAAGGTGGAATAGAGGCAATTAGGATTTATTTTTTTAGTGCAGAGTATGTTTTTTCAAGTAGAAATAGGATTTGGTTTAGTCCTCACCCAGTTGAAAAAAAAATTTGCCCGAGTATTTTGAAGAAGGCTCCATATCTATTACTCCCTCGGGTTCTCCCCTTACATTTATGATTTGGGAAAATATGATTGATCTTTAAATAAGGTGACATTGATGGAGTTGTATATTTTTCTAGTGATTGGAAAATAGAATGTGTTTTTTATTAGAGAGTAATCAAGAATGATGTATTTGAGAGACTTCAGATAAACTTTGGTGTGATATTATTGGTGGATGTGCATAAAGGAAGTAAGTCAAAAAAAAAAAAAAAAAAAAAAAAGCCTAAACTGGAACCCTAGGCACCCGGTATACAACACACACCAAAGTCCCAAAAAAGTACATGTATACCCAAAAAAACCAACATTATAAACTAGACATGTAAACTCTACGCCAAGTCTCCAAACATTTGATAAAGGGAGCTTGAGTACGACCCAATGTATCTTTACCTCTTAACTCTAGCTCTAGGTAGGAAGCCTGCTAACAGATGGTTAAGTCTACTGCCATTACCCGAAACAACCAAGGTACCATCCATTAAGATTCTGAGTTCTAGTAGGCCTTTATTATTATTCTTCTTCTTCATGGATGTGTAAACCCGCTAATCCTCATCCGAAAACTAACTCATCTAATTAGTGCATTGGTTCAGAGATTGTCGGGCATGTGTAGGTTGTTGCACAACATGATCCCCTTGTGCCTGAATGACAATAACAACTTGTTCGATCTGATGAGGTGGTAAGGGTGCAGTAGAAAATTCACTTAGGGTAGAATGTTATCAATTATCTCCTCTGCCACCACCAACTGAGGTTCCACAAGAGGAATCAGAGGACCTTCAATTTTGAGCATTATGTGGAGGCTGAATAGTTGAAAAAATTCCCGCATGGGTAATTGAACCAACTGTCACGTCGGCGAGTGGAATAGATGGTACGGTTTCCACAGTGTTATTGAGGTTAGAGATATCCTTGTGATGATCAAGAGTGTCACTAACTTGGAGAAGAGTAGGAGGGGGGATCTCTAAATCTGGCTAAGCACTTTGCTTTTTTGGTTTTAGATGGAGTGTAGGTGGTGACATTAAGTATTTGAGTAATCGAACATACGATAGTTAGAACAATACATAGGGAAAGGCTCAATAACTACCATTTGTCAATATCCTTGGTGTTGTGAGCTTAACCAAATTTCCTCGGGAGATGTTAAAGTGATGTCCCTTTTAACCAACACTCTGGCTTCTGAAGGACGTGAAAGATTAAAAGTGGGAACGTCCGTTTTGAGTTGCTTACCATAGATTGCAACAATAGAGTACAACACTTCTTGATTAAAATAATGAAACTTCAGGCCAAGGAGGCGATTCCAGATCGGTATGGTTGTTGGCTTCATCTGTTGGTCAAAATCCACTGTCCATTTCAAAACTTTCATTGCTTTGTTATCAGTTCAAAATATTATTCTACCAAATAAGCGTATGTAATCTTCTTTATTGTTAATTTGAATATGGATGTGTCGCCCATCTAAAAGCCCAATTTTCCACTCCCTATCAAGGGGCATAAACTCAAATACCTTATGTATAAGCTCCAGTTTGGGATGACCAAAAAGGAATTTCCCGACCAAATTCAGACGACAAGAAGAAGCAAACAGATTACATTCTGCTTCATTAAAAAAGTAAGTTGGCTTCCCATTCTTTCTACTAGCTTTCTTGATGCAACAAAACTCGCCGTCCTTCGACAGCGCAAAAGAAGGCGGGAACAAACATGATTTAGGGGTACTTGAGGCGTGAACAACCTCAAGGGAAGCAGCATAAGTTTTGTTTGAAGCCATCACCGATTGAAGGAGGAGGCGAGGCGTAACGAGTAGTGAAGAATGCAGTCGAGGAAAGAGCAAACGGCGAACGCTCACCACAAAAAAGACACCGATAGCCCAGAGGGTCAAAACAAGTTCGAACAACAATTTAGGCAAACTGCAACAGGTGGAGGGAGGAAGTAAAACCTAGCCGAAGGAAGCAACAAATTCTAGCCGGAGAAAGCGATCGAAGGCAGAGGTGGAAGGTTTGCGGCTTTGTCGAAAGGAGAAGGGGAGTCGTAGTCGTGAGTTCAGCGTGCACCACAGCAGTCGTCGCTGAAAGCATAAATCGAAGGAACTTCTTTTTCGTAGAGGTGGATACCGCCTCCGCCTCCATCATATTACTATATGTATATATATATATATATATATATATTTGAAAAAGCCCAAGTGCATATATATTAATATGGAAAATATACAAAAAGGTTATATGAGAGGGTCTAAAAGAAAGCCCAACTCACACAATACAACGCACACAAAATCCAAATAAAATAAAGATACATAAAAGTAAAAAACCAAAAAGCCACAAAAGGGCGCAAAAGTGCTAGGGTCGTCCCACTTTTGTGCTCTTTCTGCCTCTAGTTCTTGGAAGTGAGCCGGCTAACAAATTGGAAAAGTGTTTACCATTGTCCGTAGTAACTAAAGAATCATCTATCAGATTTCTAAGCTCAAGTAGGTCTCCTTTCTTGTTCTTCCTCTTGGATGTGTAGACCTGTCATTCCTCATCCGATGATTGATTCATTTGATCAGTAGATTCCAACGTTGGTCGGACAGGTGTAGGCTATTGCGCATCACGATCCCCATGAGCCTACGTAACATTAACAACTTTTTCAATCTGATGAGACGGTGGTGAAGCAGTAGAAGTATTGCCACATGTATTATCAAATGATATCTAAGGCAGGTGGAGTCTAAAGACACCCTCTCCCCCACGATAGGAGGTTCCAAAGACGAGGGAGCTACAACTTGGGATTGAAAAATTTTCATATTGCCTGCGAGAATAGTTACGTCATTCGGTGTATTCTTTCGATGATCAATAGTATCAATAACTTGGAGCTTATCAAGAGAAGATGAAATCACTGCCTCTGGCGGAGCACTATGTTTTTTGGTTTGAGTTAGAGTGTACATGTTGGCATTGAGAATTGGAGTGGTTGGACATATGACAATTTGAAAAATACAAGCGAAAATGCTCAATCACTACATTTTGCCAATATGCATGATGTTGTGTCCAACCAAATTTCTTCAGAAGCACGTGAAGTGATGTCTCTTTCAACAAGTACTCTGGCTTCAGATGAACGGGAAATACTAAAAGTTGGAATGTCTATTTTGAGTGACTTACCATAAACTGGGGCAATAGGATACAACAATTTTTTAGTAAAATAATAAAATTTCAGATTAGGGTGGCGAATCCAAACCGGAATGATTGGTGGTTCTGTCTGTGGGTCAAAATCCACATACCATTTTAGAATTTTCATTACTCTGTTGTCAATCCAGATTATCCTTGGAGCAGATATGCGCGTGTAATTCTCTTCATTATTTAGTTGTATTAGAATGTGTTTTTCATCTAATAGTCCAAATTTTCACTGCC
Source organism: Phalaenopsis equestris (assembly GCF_001263595.1). NCBI lineage: Eukaryota > Viridiplantae > Streptophyta > Magnoliopsida > Asparagales > Orchidaceae > Phalaenopsis > Phalaenopsis equestris. Next base: position 250,103 of record NW_018164886.1, read on the forward strand.
CAACAAAGTGCAGAAGCTCAAATTTCTTACGAATCAGATCAATTTTGGGATGATCATACAAAAGTTTCCCAACCAAATTCATTTGACAAGAGGAAGCAAGTTGAATATCTTCAACTTCTGTAAAAAAGATGACAGACTTCTCATTCTTCATACTATGTTTCTTGATGTCCTCCGTCCACTTAAATGAATGAGGGAAAGAACACGATTTATGTGTATCTGAGGCGTGGACACCTGCAAGTGCAACAACATAAGATCTGTCGGAAGCCATGGAGGTGTGGCATAGCAGAGCAGAGAGCGGAAACCCGAAATAGGTAGCAGGAGCAGAAGCCCCTGTGATCTCAGAGCAAACAGGAAAGAGCGGCGAAGCCCCTGCGATTAGCTCGAGCTCGAGGAAGACAGCTGTCGCGGCCCGACACACGAGTAGAGACGCAGAGCAGAAACAAAGCTGACGTACGAATAGAGACGCACGAGTTGAAACTAAACCGAAACAGGGAGCAGGAGCGACGAAGCCCTTGCGATCAGTTTGAGCCCGAGGACGACGCAGACGCCGCACGAGCAGAGATGCACGAGCCAGAAACGAAGCCGGCGTGCGACGAGCAGAGAGGTTACATCGAAGAGAAGCTACTCAACCAGGGATCCCCATGGCTAAACCTCTCTCTCTCTCTCTCTCTCTCTCTCTCTCTATATATATATATATATATATATATATATTAAAAAAAATGGAATGGCCGGAGGCTATGATACGAGTCTAAATCATCCCTTATGCACCTATACTTCGAGTACCACACCCTACACTCGAGGGGAATCAAACCCCAGACCAAAGAGGACTTACAACTAATAACAGATGCCTGACCATCTGATCTGAGTACGCAACACATATGAATATGCTTAATCATTTTAATGAAATGTACAATCATTGACAAATAATTCATATATTTCAACGCAATCATTTTTAATCCAATGAAGTCTTATTAGTGTTTCCCAACAATCATTTGTTATTCAACTTCAATTCAAATTTTATCCATATTGTTAGTTTTATTAAGCACCGTAAAACTAGAAAAAGGCAAATATCAACCTAAATAAATTCGACAATTTTTTATAGCAATCACTATGAACTCATCGACCAGGCTAGCCAACATTCAAATGGATTCTACCAATCTGCATATCATTAGCATTTGCAAATTTTTCAATAGGTAATTATTTAAACAATATGACTAATATATTTATATTTCATACATGATTATAATGTGACAGAAATCTATGTGCAATCTTTAGAAAAAACTCGCTAAAAAAATTTCTATGGGATTTAATCTGATGTGTAGAGAGATATGCAACAATATAATAAGACAAATAACTATTTTATGAGTAATAGAAGAATCATATATTAAATGTTTAATAATATAGTTAAAACAAGACTGGAAAACCTATAAAGAACATAACTAGAAATTTAATGCAAGCCAAAAAGGATAATGCCTTCAATAATGAAATGCATATATTTATCCACTAATAAATAACAACTGCTTTCCTCGATACAAGCCATATAGAACACCTAATTTACTTTAGATTCAACCGTGACATTCGTTGAACTCACTCTATGGTCCTACTATATGAACAAGCAATTATCAACATGAAAATAAATGCATCAAAACTAATATAAGATCAAAGCAACCAAATAGACTTAAGCTACGGTACCATTAACACAAGTCAAAAGTTGCAAAATTGGGCCTACTAAGTGGATTAAAACATCCATTTATTTTATTACTATTGTTATTAATATTATTATAACATTATACCTACTTAATCTGTTACGACCTGGCCTAGGGCTTAAAATTAATCAATACGGGAACAAATGATAGGACGGTAGGAACTAAGATTTCAGTGTTTTTTTTCTATAACTAGCTATTAACAAAATGAAGTCATTAATTAAATGAATTTAAAACAGTATATTTAACTTATCTTTTTACTGGTTGTTTGTGTCTTCTATACATTTTTTTTTCAATCGTTCATCTTTTAATCAATTAAATCAACCTGAAAAGTTAGTTTAAAAATAACAGTGAGATAAACAAGTCAGTGAATACTCATACTTCTAAACTACAGTAGTATAAGGAAAAAAGAGTAATATTGTCATGACCCTGCCCGAGACTTAGAATTAACCAAAACACAAAAAAAATGTCAAATGGTGAGAATTAAACTTTTCTATATTATTTTACTATTTAACAGATGAAAGTGTCACTAACCAAAATAAATTAAAATAGTATATTTAATTTATCTCGTTACTGGTTATCCACGTCTTTTATAAATATTTTTAATTATTTTGCTCACCTTTTAATTAACTAATTAAACCTGAAAAATTATTTTAAAACAATTGTAAGCTAAACGAGCCAGTGAACACTCATACTCATAAATCATAGTAATAAAACATAAAAAGAAACAATATGTATGCTAGTCAAAAGTTTCATAAATCAAAATAAATATTTGATGTTATTCAAGGAGTATTACTATATTAATAGTATGTCTATATTATTTCATATCCATACAGCTGTCATAAGAGCACCGTCAAAAAATCTGTCAATTAAGATATCAATATCAATATTCTTTTTCATATAAGTGCACAAATACTTTAGTGTTCCCTCACTAGTACTATTAAGGAGTGACTCCATTATAGTCAAATATATACATACAATCAGTCTATATAGATTGTATCCTTCACTATTTCATATTACTCAACATGTAATATTATAATGCATCAATTATTTCATAATATGATACTATTAAGCATTTGCATCGAAATGACATAAATTTAATAATAGAAAAATCAATTGCATTAATCACACATGAATAACAATCCATATAACTGGTTTAAAAGAGATACTAAAAAAATATTGTAATTTAAGAGTAAAAGTACTCACCTTGATTGACGATTAATTTGTCTCGACATTGATCCCTCTAAATTTGGAAGCTTAACATGATATAAACTTTAATTAATTTATTGTTTTAATAAACTATTAATTTTTCATTATTAAGTTAAATTTTCTTTATGCAATTACACTTAATTTCTATTATATACCGAATCACTCCCTTCCCTGCAATCGACTCCCTCTCGTAGGAGTCTTTGGATGTTGACGCATCCTTTCTATGGCAGCTGCGTCTGGTCACCTGGGAAAGCTTCTTCCCACAATGTTGACTCCTTCGACTCACGTCGAATCTTCTTCTGTTGCTCGACTCCGACACTGAGAACTCCTCTTCTGCTTGAGAGAGATGTCATTGTAATCCGCTGATGTCACCCTCAATTTCAATCAAAGCACGGGGAAGCCCTAGCTTGCGCCTGACATACTCTCACATGCACCAATCGACTTTATAGGTATGTCAATCTCACAATCTCGCCTGTCTCCTCACTCGTCAATTTCAAGAACGAAGGAATCCCTTCATTTCCTGACTTCTAACTTCCTCTCCCCTCTGTTCGGTTTCCCCAACTCCTCATTTTCTCTTCTACCTTTCTGCTATCCCTGACTCCTCTTTTCTTCTTCTTCTGTTCCTTAGACTCTTCGATTCCTCTTCTCTAGGTAGACAAAACGAGTCATTACAATCTTTCCCACTTATAAAAATTTTTTCCTTGAAATTTATAAAGAAACCTCAAGTCATTTTTCATTAAACAGATCAAAATTAATTATGCATGAATGAAAAGTAATAACTATACAGGTAAAGAGTCGATACAAGGCGAATCAGTTATACTTCTAATAACAATACTTAAACAAGAGAGTATTTTAGGAAACATAGGCCAAACTCACCAGACTTCATTACCATTGGCAGTAGTAGGTTCTTCAGTCTCACTTTGAGTAAATGAATATACTTGTGGTCGAATAGATTGCCTTGATTGATCTTGGGTCGGAGCTGAAGCTGTAGCTCTATCTTTTTTTGTTTACTTGTAGTCTTATATGAATGAGCTCCACCTGATTTTTTTTTATTTTCAATGCTCTTCGGGCCAAGAGATAGATAATATCTTGCTATCTAACCAGACCGACGAGACCAATAACAAGTGTTAGTGCCCATCAAACATTCACCTTTATCTTGTCTTTCCTATTTGAAACAAGTGACTCCAATACCCTGAGTGATAACTCTATGGATTCTACCTGAATTATTCGTGGTCTTTTCATTTGATTTTTCTGAGTGATCTACATGTTCTTCTGTAGTCTTCCTCTTATGCATCTTTTTACGCTTCTGAGTAAGTTGTTAGTCAATCTTCACTCTACCATAATGGTTCTTTTACCATATGAATATAGATTAAATGCATAATGATCTACACTATTAAATGAATCTGAATATTATGTACCATAATGGATATGGTACATAGAATCTATTAAATGAATCTGAATATTTATCATATCATTATACATCTGATTGATCTTATTAATTTTCTTCTTCATCTACCAAAATGTTGTAGAGATTCTTTTACCATAATGGTTCTTTTAATTAAATGAATCTGAATATATAAATATCATTCTATATCTCTACAACTTGTTACAGAAGCACCGTCAAAATTTTTTTCAATTATGACACATCAATAATATATTTTTTCATTTACATGAACGGGTATCTTAACTTTCTTTTACTAGTGTCGCAAAAAGGTGACTCCATCATTGACAGTCATGCACATACAAACAGTAAATATAAAAATATCATTCATTTGTTCATCGCATTCAATTTAGCATATTACTAGTGTCGCAAAAAGGTGACTCCATCATTGACAGTCATGCACATACAAACAGTAAATATAAAAATATCATTCATTTGTTCATCGCATTCAATTTGGCATAATATATAAAAAATACACCAATTAATGATAGTAACTAATTACAAACATTCGGCATAATATATAAAAAATACACCAATTAATGATAGTAACTAATTACAAACATTCATAATAATTTGATCAATAAAGAAATAAAAATTTCAATCAGAATAAAACATGTTCAAGTGTCATTATTTGTGAGTAGTTGAGAAGAAATAAATTATTACTATAGATTAATAATATGAATACTCACATTGATTGCCGATTAATTTGCTATTTGATTTGTCTTGATGTCTACTCTTTTAAAATTGTAAACCTAACATAAACATGGTATTCATTTTACTAAAATTTAATTTTATTGATTATGTTTTTGCAAAGTTAATAATTTAATTTATTTTAATTAGTCAAAGTTTAATAAAAGTTACCTTGTTCAACCCTAAATTCACGCGCGCGATCAACCTGCCTTTCTCACACTCAGCTTCAATTCTCCTCACACGCTGGCTTTTGCACGTTGTCACTCTCCTCCCCAACTTTTTGGTTAGTTTGTTTGTCAGGATCAAGTTCATGGGAACTCCCGTACTCGTCACCTCCTTTGCACTACAGTGGCGCCGCCTCTTCCCCTGCTCGACACCGACGCTGAGACCTCTCACTTTTCCTCTGCTCGACGACACTCTCTCCCGCATGAGACCATGAAGCCTCTTCTTTCGTCTTTACAGTTAAGTAAAACTTGTCCTGTTGCATGATTTTATAAAACGAACACACCTTCCTAGCTTCCATCCTCTCGCTTTCTATCATCTCTATTCGATGTCATGTCTGCTCGCTTTCTCTTTTTTGGTTGTTCGTTTTCTCTCCCTCTTATAAATACCCAACTCTTCACTTCCTCTCCTTTCTTGTTCATTTCCTCTTCTTCTTTGCTTGCCTTATTTCCTTCGGTTCTTCATATTGTCTCCCCCGAACTGAAACGGGTCATCACAATCTTACCCACTTATAAAATTTTTTTCATCAAAATTTATAAAATTTTCTTATAATTATCTCATTGTTGGCTCTTTCATCAAGATTGCATTAATTAATCATATACTTTGTTCTTTGATTTCTCTTTTGTCATGACCCAGCCCGGGGTTTGAAATTAATCAAGACGAGAATAGACTATCGAACAGTGAAAACTAAGATTTTGTTGTTCATTTTTTATAACTAGCCATTAACAAAATGAATGAAAAACAATATATTGAACTTTACCTCTTTATTGGTTTTCTCTCTTCTATACCCGTTTTCTCTTCAATTGTTGATCTTTAAATCAATTAAATTAATGTGAAAGGTTAGTTTAAAAATAACAGGGAGTTAAACAAGTCAGTAAATTCTTATACTTATAATACTACAACAATACAAAGAAAAGAAAGTAATATGCATGTCGGTTATGTTTTTTTAATAAATTAATATAAACTTTTGACATGTTATTAAATGAATCATAATATATCAATATCATTCTATATTTGCACAACCGTCAGATGAGCATCGTCTAAAAATTATGTCAATTAAAACACATCAATATCAATATTAATTTTTATTAACGTGCACGAGTACATTAGTGTTACTTTACTAATACTATAAATGAGTGACATCATTATAGTCAGTCATATACATACATGCAGTTAACATTATCATATCATTCATGTGCTAATTACATGCAATTCAGTGTACTATATAAACATTTATAAGAAAATCATTGAGAAAGAAAAAATCTCAACTAGAATAAATCATGTTTAAATGTTATTAACTGTCAAATAGTTGAGAAGAAATAAATTATTTATTATAGATCAATAGTATGAGTATTCACCTCGTTTGCCAATTAGGCTATTTGATTTGCTTAACATAGACTCCTCTAAAATTAAAAACCTAACATAAACATCATATTCATTTTGCTAAAATTTAATTTTTGTGATTATGTTAATGCAACTCAATATCCATACTCCAATAATAATAGAATAATTTAATTAAAATTAATCATATTTAAGGAATTTAATTTGGGTGGGTAGGAATGAGAAGAGAAAATTTGTATGATAAAAAAAACCGGTTAAAAGTTTATTAACGTTGCGGCCCTCAATTGAAGGAGAGAGTAAGAACGTGCATAACTTGATTCGGTTGGAGGAATGGTTGTACGAGAGGGGAGAAGGAAGAGAGGCTTCGATGGCTAAAGAGGCTAGAGCAGTAATGCTCTAGGTTTCACCCCTATTCCCCCCCACCCCCCCCCCCCCAACCCAACACACACACACACACATTTTTTGTAGTACTTTTTTCTGAATTTCATTTTAAAATTTCTTACTTATCTCATTAGGTTGCTTTTTTCCTATAGTTTCTCATGTAAATATGAAATTATACATTTTTTTTTTGCATGGAAACTTTTGGATGAATAATTATTACAATATGTTTGAGTAAACTTATTAAGAAAGTTTGACAGTGGGTTAGTTTCTAGTGCCTTCAAAATCCAAAAACTTGTCAAGATCAAATTTATTATATGGGGGTTTTACATACTTGTGATCTAAAACATATATATTAATTTATCAAACACCTAAACTCTAATATTTACATCTTAACCACCCAAAACTTCTATCACACTCAAATTTACCACTTTCAGTTATCAGCATTAACCTAGTCAGGCAGTGAAGGCAAGAGACTCGTTAGTGTTCGCTGAAAGACGGTGACAAGAAGCTTATTCCACATTTCATCCAACTCTGGCTGGATAAGGCTTCCGCCTTATCTTGAGTGCCTTGAGCCAAGGCATTAGTTATAGTTCGTCAAAGAAACTAGCTTTTCTTCACAGATATTGCTCTTTTCTTCAGTCATAGAGCTATTTCTACATTTTATTTTGGTGGCCGACATCTCTCATGGGAATGGTGTGGAAGCAACAAACATAAGCCAGAACTAACTCCCTTTTTTAGCTGGGATATCATGGCGCGCCACCCCGCCTCTGACAACAACTGAAGCACGGAAGCCAGAACAAACACATTCATGAGCACTGAAGAAAGTATTGCTTTTTGCGGGAGCATTGCCAGAGGCTTTTACGTGAATGATAACGGAGTGTGATGAATCTGAGAAAGGTATAAGTTTTAGGTGATTAAATGCAAATATTAGAGTTTAGGCGTTTGATATGTACGTATATATTTGATAGTAAATATACCTGTTTTAGATGGTAGACATATATTTTCAGGGTCTTGGCCTACCTGCACTATGATTATTTGTTTGAAATATTATCATTTTGTAATTTTTATTAGAATCTCAGAATAACTTGACTATTAGAATTACATTGGCATCATATTTTTTTTCTTGTAACTTTTTTTCTATGTTTGCGTAGGCTTCAGCATGGTTTGGTCCGCTACCGTGTCTTCAAGCATAATCATCCCATCTAACATCTTCATTTGTGCATATCTATAGATGGAGATTTCAGAACCAGGAATCTGTCATGGTTTGGTGCTTTGGATCGACTGGGTACTCGATGAAGAGAATTCTATAGTTATACATACAGGACCAGGTTCGCAACAATTCCATTAGCAGGTTCTAGTTATTATTATTATTATTATTATTATTAATTCTATCTGTGCTTTGTTCTTCACAGTCAACAGATACTGGAAGCAAGGAGTGAAACTTCTCAGTCGACCGTTAGATGTTGAGGCTGGATCTTCTATAGAGATTGAGGCATCCTTTGACGCTTCTTCTGGTGAGCTAACGCTGGAGCCCTATTTTCCTCCTTGATATGTACTGAGTTTGATTCCTTGGGCCTTTTGTTTGGATTTAAGGAAAATAGAATAAATGAAATTAAGTGCAAATGATTTGTGGGTTGATTAAGTAGCCACAGTGTGAACTCTTTCAACCGCCTATTTTTTGCTTTTCAAGCAAATTTGTCATCCAAACATGGCATAGAGTTTCTGTTCAAGAGCGTTCTTCGTTATTTATGTAAGCAATTCTTTAAACAAGTTGCATATGCTAATGGGATCCACTTGTCAACTCATTAAGGCTGAGTTAAATTTTATTTTAAAAAAAGGATAATTTTGTTTAAATTCTCATTTAAAGTCTAATTAATTTGGCATAAACATTTAGTATAGATAAAGATAGTTGTCATGAGTTCTTTTTTATCATTGGTACACACCAAAGCCAATCCATGCTCCTTTTATGCTAAAAAAAGAGAATCAAGTTAAAAGAAAGGATGGAATGGAAAAGAGGGCTTGTCTTTTTTCTCTTAAGCTATCCCTCTCCCCCTCTTTTGCTGAAACTTAAAAGGAAAGCTAAAAAATAAAAATAAAAAATAAAAATAATGGCATGCTTGAGGTAATTGCTCCCTTTCATCTTAGGTGGTATGTTACTTATTCCTAACTCAAATCCCTATAAAATTTAAAAATATTTGTTGAAGAAGCACTTAAGAGAACCCAAATCCATTGCTTTTGATCGTTCTATAGTCAGGCAAACCATGAACTTCAAGTTCTAATAATTAAAGGGGGTGTTTTCATACGTAGCACACAATTTTTATGTATTTACGTATCTCGCACCTAAACATTTTTATCGACACAGCACAAATTTTAATATCATGTCAAAAATAATATTATTATCACTTCTTAAAAGTGAAATATAATTTTATGCATAAGTTTAAAGCACCAGAAAGCTATATAAATATGAAAGTTTGGTGTAAGATATGTATATACATAAGAATTATGTTTTTGTGTGCAAGTTTCCCAAAAAAGAGTAGCTCCCAAACCATCATTATTCAGACAACCTCCAACAGAGCTCCGACACTGACCAATCTTTTGCAGACTATCAGAATGATAAAAATCTTTGTTATTAACCTCCAACACTGACCAATCTCTTGCAGACTATCAGAATGATAAAAATCTTTGTTATTTTCATTGCAGTGGATTTTAAGCTGCTGCAATTATCAACGCTACAAATATTTTTAGCAGCAGTTTAAAAACAATTTGGGAAGGTTTTTAGTTCTTGATGTTTGCAACTGTTTTAACTACTGTTTTCATTGCAGCAATTTTTGCTAATTGCTAACACTATAAAGGCTTATAACAATGGTACTAAATTCATCAAACAAGGTTTTTAGCTGCGATGATTTGTGCAGTGGTTATAACTGCCATGGACTTTGTCGCTGCTAATTTATGATTATACACATTTTCAATAAACCTGCATATAGAATAATAGAAATTTATATGAAAGATGATACATATATATATATATTTCACTCAATTGTTTGCTTTTATATGTCCAACACAAACTTTAATTTTTACATTTACACATTGCAGTAGATGTGTAGATATATAAATACATAGAAATGATTCGTATGCATGTAAATGTCCCAAATAAGAAAAGTCGAATGAACAAAAAAAAAATACATATTTCATATGAAAATATACTAATATCTTAAATACATTATAGTGTATATCACTCCATTAGTTCAGCCTCCAATAACTTAAAAAGAAGTATAAAGTAAGCTTAAAAATACAAATTCTACAACATTGTAGTAACATTCCCTAAAGATTAAAACATAGGGCAATACATGAGTTTAACCTCCGACAACCATCCAATAAAATAAACTAAAACACATTAAAGCAAAGTGCAAAGATTGTTGGCATAAGCGCTTTTTATATTTGGCGCACACCAGTGTCTATCCATGATTTTTTTTATGCTAAAAAAAAGAGAAACAAGTATAAGGGAAGGATTAAATGGAAAAAAAGGAGCTCTTATGTCAAGGGATGTACTTGATCGTGAACCGCT
>NW_018164886.1:261018-286983 GCF_001263595.1 Phalaenopsis equestris
GAACCGCTCGTGTTTGGCTTTTTAAGTAACTCGTGTTCGATTCGTTTGTTAAGAAAACCAGCAGAAAACTAATAATTTTTTTGTGCAAAATATATAAATGAGTCGAACATGAATAAAATTTTGTTTGTTTGTATTTGGCTCCTTTTAGGTCGAAATAATTAAATTATATATGTAATATTAATGAGTATTATTTTTAAATAATTTATTTGACTATAAAGCTACATAGATTTATAATCAATTAAAATTACTAATTGAAAATAGAATAAAAATAAATTAAATTCTATTTAATTGAATATTTCAATATAACTAATAAGATTTAAATCTCGCCCTGCTCTTAACATTCTACGACTGTGTGACTAGAGTTGTCAAAATGACTCATTATTCGTGAAGAGTTAGTGTTTGACTCGATAAACAAATAAGACAAACACAAATAAATTTTTTGAGCTCGATATATAAATGAGTCGAACACGAAGAATGATATTTTTTAACAAGTTGAGTCTGGGCTCACTCTAGCTCGGCTCGTTTGCACCCTTAATAGTTGCATGCGTGACTAAGGTTGCCAAAACGGTTCTTTGTTCGCGAACTGCTCGTGTTCGGCTCGCTAAGCAAACAAGTCAAACACAAATAAATTTTTAATGTTTGGAATATAAACGAGTTGAATATGAACAGTGATATTTCTTAATGAGCCGAACACAAGTTGAGCTCAGGCTCGCTCGTGTTTGGCTCATTTACACCCTTACTTGTCTTGCTTCTCTTATTTCCTCCTCTACCTCCCGCCCTTTTTTTTTTGCTGAAACTGAAAGAGGAAAGCTATAATAAATTAAAAATGAAAAAGTAATGGCATGCTTGAGGCCGTTGCCCCCAGCCATGTTAGGTGATATTTTTTCTCTTATTAACTCAAATCCCTATAGAATAAGGATTGTTTTAGAGGCGCTTAAAAGAACCCAAATCCATTGCTTTAGGCCGTTCTTTAGCCTAGCAAACCTCCTCTCATCCATAAATCTTGAACTTCAAGTTTTATTGAAAAAAAATTGGCTTTTTCATACACAAGAAACAATTTTTATGTATTTACATACTCACACCTAATTGTTCATATTTAGACACAGAGCACCAACTTTTAATATCACATAAAAAATAATAATATTACCATTTTATAAAAGTAAAATATTTGTTTTCATGCATAAGTTTAAAGCACCAAAGTGTAATGCATATAAATATCAAAGTTTAGTTGTGAGATATGTAAATACATTAAAATTGTGTTGTGTAAATTTCAAAAAATAATTATAATTTTTGCTCTTAGCCATTACTATGAGGTGTCGACGAGCCTCTTTGATGTTGCTCAAGCACCCTTCACTACTAAAAAAATAAGTTTTCGCAACACTTTATACAGACCATTGCAGCAGTTCACAAAGCTCAGTAAAAAAAAAAAAATTCATCTCATTTTGTAACTTCCTGTTAGGACTTCTGATAATTTAAATTGCATTTCATGAATTTTTAAAAGTGGATAAAGATCATTAGAAAAGATTAACTTTAATGAGTTAATAATATAATTTCAAAACTTAACAATTGCAATCTTTACTTAAAAAGCACCCATAGAATATTAAAAACGTGTGATTTTGACTAACAAACCAAATATATATTTAATCTTTTTCAGTCTATTTTAACCAAATTGATGTGATATTAAGTTTTAACTGAAGAAAATAAATTAAGGTGGAACATTAAAAATATCGAGATTTAGTTTTATTAATTAAGAAACGCTCCACTTCTTCACATTTAAGAGTTAGAAAAGAAAAGCTGTCAACCAGATATAGTAATTATCAGAAGAAAATGAAAAAGAAAAAAACGCAAAAGTTAAAAAAAAAAATTGAAAAGTCTTTGAGGAGAAGATTAATGTTGGCACAAAAAAAGATCAAGAAAAGAAAAGAAATCAGGTTGGCACAACAAAAAATCAAGAAAAGAAAAGAAATCAAAAGAGGGTCTTGTGAGATTTTAGTGATAAACTTTGCCTTGATTTGTTAATTAAAACCACGTTAGAAGTTATTTTCAAGGGCAAGAGTTAACTGAGCATTAAGTTGGCTAAAATCCACTGAAACTATTTTAAAGACATTTAAGGTTAGTGAGAGAGACTTTAAATAACACCAATTTAAAGATCTTTGGGATTTTCTTAAGAAAAGAAATAAGGGAACTAAGGAAAGGTAATGTCATTAACCATTAAAGATAAATGATCCTAAAGACATTTAAACACTTTAATTTAGTCTTGGTAAATAAGTTAAATAGTTATAAACCTACTAATCTAAGCTGAGTCATATGATTACTTGAGGGCAAGTAATAGGGTAACATTTAGGGTATTGACATGCGTTAATTTTAAATGATTTTCCATACATTTTCTTCTACATTTTACATGTTACCTTCACTTATTTATCATATATTTATTCTTGAGAAATGTTTTTCTTGATGTTTTGTAGATGTCTAACATGCAAAACGAGGTCAAAATATGTCATATAGTGATGTCTGGCATGACCATGCTTGGTCGGGCGTGACCACACCGAGTTCTATTGTGACCATGCCACTAGACTGTCATATCTCATTTTGGAAGGGCTTTTCATGCCAAATTTTGTTGAATGCTTAGAAGAGAAGCTAGGGCACGAATTGAAACATTCTTAACTGAGAGGAGAGTTGGAGACACTGGAAAAGAATATTTTGAGAGTTTTTCTTAATTTCCTTTTCCTCTATTGGGTTTGAGGTCCTAATGGTTTCTTCTACATTTTTCTTTGTATTTTTCTTATATGTTTTGAGAGTTTATTGTATGCCAGAGGAGTTGGCTGATGTAGAAGAGGGAACAAATCATTTTGCAAGTATCTACTATTCAGTTTTACTTGCAATAATGATTTTTTTAGGCTTTTCTGGTGTTCTTTCTATCATGTGCAGCTAAAATTTCTTTTGTGCCTCTGTGATTTTTGGGATGTGGTTTTGTTATTTTCTCAGGTGATTTCTCTCTCTATATCATATTTCTGAGACATCGGGCGTTTTTTATTGTTGTATTAACCATAGAGTTTCATTTACTTCTAATATAATGAATTAGGATGTTAATATATTTCATGATCTATGACACCTACCCATTACGCAGAGAAACTAAATGGTTAACCATAAAATTTGAGTGATGATAGACATAAATTATCCAAATTTTGCAATCTAAAAAGGGGATCAAAACAAATTTATGGATTGTCATGGGGATTGAAGAAGCCTAAAATTCATTGATTTCATTTTTCTTTTGACATAGATCTATACATAAGGAGGACTTTCTATCCTTGGTGGCAATAATCATGTTGGAAAAAATCTAGGAAAACTGTTAATCACCACATTACATAAATCACAGGGTCCGAGCCTCACATACCTTGAAGACATGTAAGATTTATCGATCGTTGTTTTCCATCTTTCTGAAAAATTCATTTTCTTATTTTCTCTTTTAATCAGGATTTTAGGGAACCATCTCTTATTTATGATCACACTAACCTCTGTTTAAAAGTTTAGTAAATTAGAGATTAACCCATTAGAATAGTTTTTAGCCCTTTCCTCAAGGGAGTGATACTCGTTACTCTTTAACTGTATTATCACTTGACACATATACTTTTGTTGTGCAGCCAACTTACTTCACGGTAATTTTTAGTGCGTCAGTATACTATGTGGTTGGAGTACTTTGCCTCTTCGAAGGTTAACTTTCAGAACTTTTGTTATAGAATTCTCAGTGGAGTGTTTTGTAATGTCAGAGATTTCTTCTTTAGTTGCTTCAAAATCTAGAAGTTCTAATTTGATTCTAATAGGCATTCCCATAACATTGAGCATAGGGGCATCGCTATCAAAAACACAGTCATCTTTTTCATAGATATTTTCTTTTATGGCTTGAGAATTGCTATTTTCGGGATTGTTAGGATTATAAAAAATTTTACTATTGTTAGAATTATTACTTAAGTCAATTGATATGGATTCATCAAAAATAAATATGATATAACCAGAATCACTACTCATTTTATTAATAATCCCAGGGGGGGTAGAAATAAAAGCCATACAGAGCTGGTGGTGTGAGGATCACAAGACCATCAACCGAAACAACTATCCTAGAAAGAACTCTCTATAGTCCTAAACATTTTGATACATGATTTTTCTCCCTTAACTCATCCTTTAGGTGATGCTAACTTTAGTTTGGGTTTCTTTTGTTATTTCCCTCAGAAACTACAGAAATGTTAGATGCTCATGTTCCTTTGTGAGTTTCCTCTGAATGACTTTGAACTCTCTTGATGATTTTCCTAGAGGTCTTGAAAAGGATAAGATTCCAACCTTCTTCCTTTTTTGGGCTTATCAAATTCTATTCTTTCACCAAAGTCAAAATTGATGGAACCTTGTGTTGGTTCTTTCAAACATTTTTATGGTTCCTCTTTAGCCAATCTTTGAAAGAAAATTTTTTTTAGTTTGTGATACGATTAGTAATTGGACTTTTAATTCTTTCCCACCTCATTCGGTTTCTTGGGTTTTGGTAATTTAAAGTCTGGATTGTTAACAGGCTCTTAAACATTTTTTTTTGCACAACACTATACTGAAAAGATATATTCACAATTCTTCTTCTGTTCAAAAGTAAACCTAAGCATTATTCATCCCTCAAGTTGTTGTTGTTGTTGTTGTGAGAACTGTCGCTACTGTTATTTGGAATTTTCAAGTTGTATCTTCATAGGTTATTTTTCTTGACCTCCAACAGACACATTACAACAGACACATTCCCAGACTCTTGTCGTAAGCCTTCTAGGGTTTCTGCTCAGCATTCTAATTTAATATAGACGGTTGTTTCATCTCTTCTTGTAAGTTGGGCGCCTAACTGATCAACTTTTCAAATATCTTGATATGAAACCTTTAAAAAACAAAGTCATCAACACGTGAATGTTCTTTAATAGAATTTTTATAGCAAGTTGTTCTTGTAGTTAAGTTTTACATTTCAAGCTTAAGATTCTCTATCTTAATTTGTAATCAACCAGGGATTCATTAGGTTTCTGTTTATCAATCATTAAATCACTAACCATGACATGAAGTTGAGCTCCAATAAATCTTTTTAATGAATGTCTTCTAGTTCTAAAAAGTCTTAATCGACCCATTATGCAATTCCACATACCAATTAAATGCTAATGTAGATAGGTTATTGATAAATAAATGCAAAATAATGCATTGCTTCCCCGACATTACAAAAACTTGCTTGAAAATGAGCCAATTGTAGTCTTGGATTACCAGTTCCATCGAACACTTTAAAATTTGGTGGTACAAACCCTTTCAGATATTGTATCGAATCAAACGCCTCAGGATATGGTCTTCCTTTAGGTAGGGAAGGGACACCTCGAGCCTGAACCAAGACATCTTTTATATTTTTTCTGATTAAATTTTTCAAGTCTTATTGAGAGTTAGATGGTGACTTTGCCTTCTTTTTGGAGACTTCCTCCTCGGCTTTCATTGCTTCAGGTTTCTCCACTTCTAGATGTCGAGAGGCCAAGATTTCCTCCATTCTTCTTTCTAGTTTCTCTATTTGTTCATCTTCATGTCTTTATTGTTCGAATAGATTTTTGGCAATATCAAGTGTTGTACATTCATCTATTATAGCATCTTAAGAGTCATTGTCATCTTGATGCTCCCTTACTAATGATCTATTTCTGACAACCATGATAGTAGCAAATTCACTTGATGTGATCCATTCTTCGTTAAGTAGTTTAATACTGGCCTCCAGTTCACTCATGGCTTTATCTATTGGTCATCTTTTAACATACCATAGATCAATTAGAATATATTAAAATTCTCAATCCGAGTCTGACAAAACAATAACTGGATTGGTCTCAGGATTTGATATACCATGGATTTGTGTTGCCTTCACTAAATTAAATGAAATGGGAAGCAATGATGATTGCATCCCCATATCACTTGTTTGGAGAGGTGGTTCATAAATTTCAGGTGGTGATTTAATTGGAACCTTCAATATTTCTTAGATGAGGTGGAACATAAGGAGTAGCGTCAGGTGACAACCAACGTGGTATTCAAGTCTTTTGAAGATGCATTAGAATAGAAAGAGATGCTTTAAACAAAAATTGGTGTGATGGACACACTAGCAATTACGAAAAGACTTGCTTTAATTGCTTTTTGTGCTTCTACTCTTTTCGGGATAAAATTCCCCCTATAACATGGAGGATTTCTATAATAGGAGAATCTTCCTATTTAGCTAGAAAAATGTCAGGTTACTTCCATTTATGTGAGAAAAAAAATAAGCTAGGAAGACATCTTACATGTAGTGTGTAAGAAAAGATATCAATACAGAGTCAATTGTAGAATCTTTGAAAATTTCTTTGAATGAAATTGAGATTGAAGTCAGGCTAAGAAAGCTTTCAAAGTGTATTGTTGATGACACATGTCCTGAAATGCTACTCATTAAACATAGTTTAGGTGAGCATGCAGGAACACAAAGATCAGAGATACAATAGATTTTGGTGGACCCATAAAGAGCCTAATAAAAGGTTGGATAATTGAACTTATTACAAAAGATAGTAAGATGAACAATCCTCAGCGAAGTCGCCTGACAAGCCTTTGGTGGAAATTTTTTTTTTTGTTGAGGACCACCATAGATCTCAAAGAATTTTCTTATTTAAATGATCGGATATGACATTCAAAGAACATCTTCTTAAAAGATAATCATATTACCTTAGAATTGGTCTAATCATTAAGATATAGAAAATTTTTAGATTTGTAGAATTAGGATTCTTCCCTTACCTTATGAGTGTAAGATAAGGTTTATTTTAACTCGAGGGTTTTAGATCCCTATATGAGCAAGCCTTCATACTTAATTACATCTTCAGAGCCATGAATCCTAAAGAAACTCTCGATTAATGTGATAAGTTTAATTGTCATCAAACTTTCATAATTGAATTGAATCGTCCAAATTGGGAGAATTAATTTCCAAAAGACTTACTATTTGATGATGAAATTTCATGTTAAAAGAACCAAGATGTTGACTGAAATTTGAATAGGGATTTGAAAGAGGTCTGATGTTAAGTTTGAACTGATCAGATAAAGTAAAAGGATAAATCTGGGATACTGGATTTGACTGACTAGAATGATATAAACCCTAAGCTGATCATTTTGACTTAGGGTGTTATTTCCAAAATCTAGGTTATTCTGCCTATAGAATTCTTTATAGAGTCTAGAGCTTCATTTTTCATTTAGATCAAGATTAAGCTAAAGTTTGAAATGGATCAGCTGATTTGGTGTCTAAGTTGGACTTAGACTAACTTGGGTTGACTTGGATTAAGTTTGGGTTGGCCCGGGTTAATCTAGGTTGACTCGGGTTAGCATAGATTTGATTAAGTTTAATTTTAGGTTAGTTTGGGTTGATCTGAGTTAAGTTGGGTTGACCCGGGTTGGGTTTGGTTTGGACTCATGTTAAATTGGGTTAACTCGGGTTAGCTTAGCTTTAATTAGGTGTGAGTTTAGACTTTTTTTGGGTTGACTTGGGTTAAGTTGGGTTGACTTGGGTTTGGTTAGGTCTAAGGATGAGTTTGAGTTAGACGTAGGTTGGGTCAGGTCTAGGTTAAGTTTGGATTAGACCTAGGTTGACTCAGGTCTAGGTTAGTATTAGGGTTAGACCTAGGTTGGTTCATGTCAAGATTAAGTTTGGGTTAGACCTGGGTTAGTCAGGTCTTAGTTAAGTTTGGGTGAGACTTGGGTTGGGTCAGGTCTAAGTTAGGGTTAGGGTTAGGGTTAGACATGTGTTGGGTCTAGTTTAGGTTTAGGTTTGGAGTTAGACCTATGTTGGGTTTGGATTAGTCCTAGGTTGGGTTAGGTCTAGAGTTGGGTTTGAATTTTGGTTTTATAAGTGAATTAGTGTTAGGCTAGGTTCAGGTCGACCTAAGTTGAACACAGACCCAAGCTTAAACCAAGGCTATTAAGTTGACCTAGCCTAAATTCAACTTAAAAAAATACTTAATTTAATAGAAAAAAGTGGGGAGCTTACTGTAGAAGAGGCTAATCAGAAGAGGGGGAAGCTACCGGAGAACTCTTCTTCTTTTTCATCTATTCAAACTGTCAACCTAAGTGCCAAATACTTGAGAATGTAGGACAACTGTCGGGGCCGCCTATTAATAGGTTGGGAAGGCGTTGGCAGGGCCCTCCAGAGCCATCCGATTAGGTGATAGATCGATGACAGCGATCAATCAAATAGTTAATGAAACATGAATTGTCATCGGTGAAATAGTGTGACAGTTCATAGCCTGATCCGTGGATGAAGGCCACAGATAGATGGTGGGTCACCTGAGCATGGTCACACCCAGGTCTAGCGTGACCACATCGAGAAACTTTCAGCCATGATCATGCCTAGGCTAGGAATGACCACACTGAGATACATTCGGGTGGTGGTCATGCCTAGGCTTGGCATGACCACACCATGAAAAAATGGGCAAGTTCACTTTTTGGTCAATCTGGCTGCACTAGACCAAGGGGTGATGCCTGTGCAAGTCCTATGTGAACAAAATTTTGAGGCCAATAATAAGCTAAACACATGTTTTGTATGCCATGTTGTTTACATGTCACTTCATGTTTTGTTTCATGTCCTTCATGTTTAGTAAACAAAATAACAAAAAATACTTCAAATAGAAGAAGGAGAATCTCTCAAGATGGCTCTCTGCAAAAATCTAAAATTAAGAAAACAAAAGAAAAATAAAATTTTTTTTGGAAAATATTTATTATTCACCATGACTGATAAACTTAGAATTCAACAAGATGTGAATTAAATAATGAACCTCTAAAAAAACATTTAAAATGTGCAAACATAAAGATTACGAACCAAACCTAGGCAAATCAGACATAAACCCGAGGTTATCCAACTTAGAAACCAAAACTGAAGATCATAAACCTACCATAGGTTAGTCCAAGTATAGAAACCTACGTTAGTTTAATAGGTACCCTAGTTAGTGCTAGGGAATATGACATACAAAGAAAAACCTATTGAAGCGTCAAAAGTTACCGCGGAACAAGTCGGTCATACAACATAAATGCATGAATCAAGTAGTAATGTGGTTAAAAAGTATCGCATTTCAATCCCATAGGGAAAGTGTAATAATTATTTTAGTAGAAAAACCTCTAGTTTATGAATCCGGTAAATCAAGATTGGTGGTTTCATAAAAAAGGTTTTAAGTCCTATGCCTAATGAAACATAATAGATCATAGGTTGTAAAGACAGAAAAAGTGGGAAAAGATATTAAGAGTTTATTCAAGATAGATGAAGCTCATGTATTTGTGATTTAAGGAAAATGATGATTGTGTATATCCTAAATGTTTTTTTACGTGATTGTTGCCAATTGGGGATGTATTACTCTTTATGCTTATGTCTAAGTTAAAAGAAACCTGGAACCAGTGAAATTGAGGCTTCCTCAATCCCCATGACATCTCGCGTGATTATTCAGATCCCCAGAATAATTGTAGAATTCTACTAAAATATTTTTATTCTTTCAAAATTATATGGTTAATCATTTGTTTCCACTACACGACTGTTCGAAGTTATATTTTCACAAAACATAACATACCAGTTGGCCAGACTAGTATTAAATTAAGATCGGAGTTTAACCAACAACATAAGCCATGAAAGCATGAGAAACACTGTAGGAAAAACATCTCAAAAGTAAAAGACCAAGAAGAAAACAACTATCCATACATCACAGAAACTTGAAGAAAAAACTAGCCACACATTATCGAGAAAACCATAAACACAAATTCATGCAGATCTTCATTATAGGAAATAAGTAAGAGTAAAAAAATACACTAAAACATGTCTTCTCCAAAAGAGTAGAACATTTCCCTCTTATACAATAGATCTCTCAATAGCTAACAAGATTCTCAAAGGAAGAAACTCCTCTTGAAGTTTAAATTCAATGGAAGGAGAGAATCCTAAGAGCAATGTTTTTTCTAATCAAAACCCTACCTTCCTTACAGTCTTCAGCCACCCATGATACCTAACATCAGCCTTTATGAGTTAATTTACAAAACAATATTGGTAAAAGTAAGAAAAGTCTTGCCAAAAATGATTCCTACAAACTGGTGTGGGTGCGTCATGAAGATGGTGCGGGAGTGGTAAGTACGATGTAGGTGCACTACGATTATGATGTAGGTGCGCTTGAGGTTGAACAGATAAGCGTGTTTGGGCACGCAGGTACTGGCGTGGGTGCATGGATACTGACGTGGGTGCTTGACACTGGGTGACGACATGCTGAACACGACGTGGGGGCACTGAACAAGACGCGGGTGCGCCTAAGTTAAAGCGGGCAAGTTGTATTGCAGCACAGGCGTGCTTGTCTAAATTCCTTCTATTGTGCTTTTTTTTTGTTCTTTATTACTCCAAATTTTCCATTCACCCTATCCCTGGCATACCTAATATAAAAATACATTGCTCAAGTGTATTAATAGTCAAAACAATAGAAAAATATGAGAAAATGTTCTACCTAAATATCACATATTTCACTCTTATCAAATCCCCCAAGCTTACTCAATACTTGCCCTTAAGTAACAAAATAACTTTGTTGGGATTTAATAAATATAATACGTGCTCCTGTAGATTTCTAACTCTTCCATATGTTTACTTAGCTAAATAAAAGTATTTAAATGTCATTGGAGATTACTCATCTTTAATGATTAATAACTTGAACTTTCATTTATTCCCTTCATTCTTACCTTTAATAAAATCCTACATATCAGTAAATTGAGGTAATTTAAGTCTCTTTCACTACCTTGAATGCCTTTAATGCAATTTCAGTGGATTTTAGCCAACTCAACAATAATTAACACTTTTTTTTGAAGAAGACTAAAAAGGGGTTTTATTAAAGGATCATAGAGAAGCTTTAGTACTTAAGTTCAACTATGCACCCTTTTGATTCTTTTTCTTTAAAAATTTGTTGTGCTAACCTCAAGTCTCCTCAGACATTTTTCACATTTTTTTTCTTCTATTTCTTTCCTATTGTTTTTCTTTTCTTTTGAGAATTACTATATCTGGTTTGTAATTTTTTTCCTTTTTTATTTTAATTAAGGTGAAGGGAAGTGTTTCTTAAGTAGTAAATCTCAACACTTAATAGTGTAATGGCACTTATTTTAGGCTATCTTTTCTGTTAAAACATAAGATAATGTCAATTTGATTAAAATGAACTAAAAAAGATTGAAACATTCTTGGATTGCTACTTAACACTTAAATCACACCTTTTTAATAATTTGTGGGTTCTTTTAAGTAAATTCTGAAGTTGGTAAATTCTAAATCTTATTATTACTCATTAAAAAAAATCAAACTTTCTAATAGAAGTTGTCAAATTAAATTTTAATTCTCTACTTAGTTATGTGAATTATCATTTAGGTTCATAACAAGGTACATTTTTTCCCTAAATTTGCTTCTTTTCATCAAATATATAGCAAAGTAGCAGTAGAAATAAAAGACTGGTAAGTGTATGAAGGGAGAAAATTCATAGTTCCCATAATCCTAAAAAATTACAAATTAGAACTCAGCAGGCAACAATATCAAAAGTAAGTAAGCAAACACAGTACATAAGAATCTCAATATAAGGGTTACCACTTCGCAAAGAAACAAGATTCAAAACTACTTCAAATGAATATCTAAAGCAAATATCAAAGAAAATTTCAAAACAAATACAGAAAGTAAAAAAGCATGCCCCCCAAAATAACACTTGGTTTAACATCCCCAATCAGACAAATCGGTCTTCCTCCAGAATAAAAATTCTAATTTAGTAATCCTCGATCAACCGCACAATATTTTGTAGGTCTTGGAGTTCTTACTAAGTCCTTAAAATTGAATTTTTCTTGTAAATTTTCCGTCGCAGTATGTGGGGGGTTTATTTAGATGATCATTCTTATGAGTATTTTCTAAATCTGAAGTTCTCTCAATTTATTCCTCTATTTGCAGATAAGTGTTTTCCTCACAATTTGTAATAAACGAATCCTTATAAGATAATTCAAGATTTTTTTAAAAAAAAATTTAGGTTCTACCTAAATTTTTTAGGATCTGGATCTAATTTTATTGGGTCACTCTTCTACCAAGGGTCGTCTTCCAACTCCTCCCTTCAGAGCACTCCTATGGGTGATACTAAAGGCTCAAATATCTTCCTCACACTGCAAGGGTGTTTCTTGAAAATAGCAAATTCATCCTCAATCATGCTCCAACAAAAATTTTCCAACACAGCTTACTCTTCGAGCTAAATTCTTTGATTCTGAAACTTGGCTATCAACTACCCTTGACATCCCTTCAAATTCATTTTTTAAAAGGCTAGCTATTAGCTAACTGCCAGATGTGATTTTCTATCTTTTAAGGGAATTAACTTAGCTTTGTAAATCCTTCCTCAGGTTTTTCAGTAATGCTTCCAAATACTCATTTACTTCAAGGCAGTCATTTTCCTGGTTATTCCTACTTCCTACATAATCGATTTAGAGGCTCTCCCATTGTTGGTTGTCTACACTATGATTATTATTATTCCAATTGAAGCTTGGGTAGGTCGACTAACTTTGGGTGTATGTGTTGGATTCATTCATTAAATTAACTAATAATTCCTTCAATGACAGGTTATCCTCCCTAAATTGAGGTTTCAAAGTGACTTCCCAGGGTTGAGTTTGGCAATTGTGGACCCTGTCCCAGTTGTTCCAATTTTCTACAAGGTTAGCTTGAGTTCTCCCCCAAACTTGGTTTTCTACACTAATGTCATTATTGTTCCAATTAAAGTTTGGGTAAGTAATGCAGTTGTGGTTATAGGTATTAGAAGAGGGGTGATCAAACTAAGCTCCTGTGTTGGGTAAAGATTGTGAAGGTTAGCCATCAATGAGTATTGTGAAGGTTCCCCAGTCTTTCATCTCTTAAAAGTTTAGCCTAATGAAATAGAATAGATTGCTGGAAGCAAAGAAAGAAAAAGTGGGAAAATATATTAAGCGTTTCTTCAAGAAAGATGAGACTCATGCCTCTATGATTCGGGGATCACGATGATCATGAATTTCATATATATTTTCCTACGTGATTATTGTCAATTGGGGATATGTTACTCCTTATGCCTATGTCTAAGTTAAAAAAAATCTGGAACCCATGATGTTAAGGCTTCCTCAATCCTCATGTCATCCTATGTGATTATTCTGATCTCAGAATGATTGCAAAATTCCACTGGAGTATGTCTATTCTCTCATAATTTTGTGGTTAACCCCTAATTTTCACTATGGGATGGTTAGAAGTCGTAGTTTCACGAAACATTTTAGCATCCTAGTTGACAAAAGTAAGAGTAAATTAAAATTGGAGTTTAGCTAACAACATAGTTCGTGAAAGCATGAGAAAGGTTAGAGAAAAAAACATCTTAGAAGACAACGAAGAAAACCACTATCCCTACATCACAGAGATAAAAATAAAACTGGCCACACATTATAGAGAAAACCATAGACACAAAATCCATGCAAATCTTCATCGTAAGAAATAAATAGAGTACAAAACTTACAATAAAACTTGCTTTGCGACAAGAGTATCACATTTCCCTCTCATACAATAGATCTCTCAATAGCACACATGAACCTCAAATGAAGCAACTCCTCTTGAGGTTTCAATCCAAAGGAAGAGACAATCCTAAGAGGAACGCTTTCTCTGATCAAAACCCTACCTTTCTTATAGCCTTTAGTCACCCATGATACCTAAGATGGACCTTATGAGTTCATTTACAGGCAAAGCTCGGTAAAGGCAAGAAAATTCTTGCCAAATGTGATTCCTGCGAACTGCTGAGTGTATGCCGTGAAGATGGAGCGAGTGTGCTTGAGGTTGAACAGATGAGTGGGCAAGACCACATGGATACCCACGCGAGTGCTTTACACTAGGCGCGTGGGCACTGAACATGGGATGCCTAAGTTAAAGTGAGCACATTGTATTGGCGATGCAAGTGCGCTGGTCTGAATTCCTTATATTGTGCTAATTTTTCTTCTATTTTGGTCCAAAATCTCTGTTCACCTGATCCCCTGCATACTTAAGACAAAATACATTTCTCAAGCATAATATTAGTCAAAATGATGTAAAATATTGAGAAATGTACTACCTAAATATCACATATTTCACTCTTATCACCTATTTCCTGAGACTAAAGGGAATACCCTAGCATGATGTAACCCATGGTTATTGACAAATGTATTCTAAACCACTTTGAAATAATGAAACTCTCTACATGTTAGTATCATGGCACTCAAGGAGGATTTCTGGTTATGAGGTTGGTTATAGTCGAGGGATATCAACGTACCCAGAACAACAAAAAGTCATGGGCATCCTAATCGGAGTTGTTATTTCCAAAATTTAGGTTAGTCCACCCATTAGAATTCCTTATAGAGTTTAGGATTCCTTATAAATCTTTCTTACCTAACTCTATCATATAATTTAGGAGCTTCAACAACTTCAGCCAGTCAAATTAAATGTTTCTGAGTTATCCCGTTTGAACTTATCAGTCTTATTGGAACTCATTACCAACCTTTTCAAACTCATTATCAATCATCACCCTTTAGTAAACCTTTTTTTCTAGACAGTTAAATCCCTTTGTCTGGGTCTTTTCAAAACTGAATCATACTATAATCAAACTATAAGTCACATCCTTTTACGCTTAGTTCTTCTAATTTGAATCCTTTCTTTACCTCCAACACTTTAACTTTGAAATTCCAATCTTAATAAATCATTATATTAATATAGAGTTTTCCTTCGGAATAGTTTTAGAGATATAATTAACAATGAGGACTTGCCCATGACACAACAGCATAATAAAATAAAGATTATCTTACATTCGTAAGATAAGGAAAAAATAACCTCGGTTCCGTAGACTTCCAAAGGTCATCATTGTCCGGATGATCAGACTCATGTTTAAGGTTGTATTTCATCCCTTCGAGAGAATATATTATTCTTCAAATATTGTGTATGATCATCTAGATAAGTCTTCCGAGAATTCTATAACATGTAACTCCCTCACCAAAACTTTTTTTTCTGGCAACTGCGCTGGGGATAAGTTCTCATCTCCATATTCTATGATTATTTATGTTATCATCTATTAATAGTGTGTATCCTTTATAGATTTAAGCTACTCATCTTCCCATTGGACTTTCTATCTTATAAAGGGTCTACCATGCTTACCAAATTTTCGAGTCCCACCCCTCATCCTTAATCTTCATGTTTTTGGAGGACTTTCATTTAAATCCTTTTTAAAGAATAAAATTTCAAGGACATGTCCTACCATCAATTTTACTTGGTGAAAACCTTTCCAAGTTATATTTCATCTAAATTTCATTAAAAATTTTAAAAATTCTACAGTCAACTCTGTTGAAATCTTTCATGTACCTCTTTATAGGAAATGTCTCCTAAACAAATACTCCCTAGTAAATGGAAGCAATCTAGTCTTTGATCCCAGCCATCTTTAACAGCAAATCCCCGAACAAATTCGAGAAGGGCATCAACACTTATAAATACAAAAATAAAAAATTCTGATATTAAACATGTAATTATATAAGAATTGTGTGGTATGCAATTAAATTTTCCATTAAATAAGCCGGTGGACAGTGTAGCATATACATCACAAGGGAGAGAGAAGAAAAACTACAAAAAAAAAATGAGTAAGATTTTACTGCCTGAAACATAACAAGAAGGTACTTATTACACTTTCTTTTTCTTCCCAATACTAGAATCTGCAAAGAAGTGTTCCTGCATATGAAACCTCACCTACATATGTTATAAATATGACTGCATATTCAATACACCCGCTGAACAACAATTTCATCTTCCCCAAGGCTAACTCTTTTTTCTTTTTTTTTTTTTTTTTTTTTTTGCAACAGGGATTATCCATTTTTTAATACAATGAACAAATTATATGTACAAAAGGCGCTCAAAACGGGTTGATGGTGGAGCTCGACATCATGAAGATCATCTGGTACAGAACAAACTGCATCGAGCTGTTAGAGATGAACTGCAATCTGATTGAATGTGATGAGTATCATTTTTGCGATACCAAAGTGGGAAAAAAATGTTGCTTCATTTCAACTGATTTAGTATTTGAAATGGCTGGATGGGCTCCACTCCATGATGCCACACTTTGGGAGATGGAGACATTGCCACTTGACAAACTTTGTGATGTGGTAATGTTATCCATGCTCAAAAACCTTTGCCTGGATGAAGAAGTCTAATTTGATGGTGGAGAAAATATTGAATCTTGGACAACAGAAGTGGAAGGTTCTTCAGTAATGGCGGTTTCATGGATGCTTGATCTTATAGAAGCATCACTTGTCTGATCTTCATGATTTGCAGGAGCAGAAGGAATGAAGAAATTGGCACCAGACAAAGGCTTCACAGATGGAGCAGAGGGCGAATGGAATGTACTCGTAACAGATCCGTCGCGTTTGTTGAAAGTATCTACGTACCTGCGAAACAAGAGGAAAAGGTGATGCTCTACTATCAAGAGATCTAAAATATGGAAAGACTGGGGAAAATGACAATACTATTTTAAAAAGAAAAATACCTTGATCGGACCCCGCCTCTGCTGCGAGCTGAGAACTGATTTTGGCTTGGTGGCACTGGTGGCAAGCCAAACACTTGTTCTGATGGAGTATCAAGTTGTGTTTCTTGCTTAGCATCCATAATAAGGCCATTACTCTTCAAGACATTCTTCACATCATAATCTGATTTACCATTCTGGAAAGAAGCAGCCATAGGAGGTGGTGGCAGGAAAGCTTCTGAAGCTGGAAGCTCAGCACCTTCCTCCACCCATCTCTTCAGTTTTTCATCATAATAGAATTTGTTGCTCTCGCCGAGTTTTGCCTTGAATGACAATGTCAAAAAAATAAGTATCAAAATTAATAAGAAGAATATAGAGAAGATAGAACTAAAAACAATTGTGGGAGGAAACCTGGCGATCGGGTCTAGTCCGTGAAACCCAACCAATGGTCTTCTGAAGAATCTGAAAGCCAATGCGTCCAAAGCGTGACGGTCCGCCAGATATTGATGCATTGCTTTGTCCATATGAGCCGCTGCTCTTTGATAAGTTCTGCACAGAAAAACAATATAAGAGTACTAAAAAGAAAGAGGGACTTCATGGACATTAGCATTTATCTAAAAAAAAAAAACAAGGGAGAAACAAGGCCAAATTGAATAAGGTGCAAAGATTCAATAACTACTCGATTGGTTCAGAATTATTATAATCAAATATGCTTGCAAAAAAAGTTAGTGGAATTTACATACATAGCACACGATTCTTACGCATTTACATATATCACGCCTAAACTTACATATTTACACACATAGCACACAAATTTTAAATACCACATAAAATCTTTCATATTTTCATATTACAACTTTTTAAAAATGAAATACACATTTTCATGCATAGCCGCATTTACATATATCACGCCTAAACTTACATAAGAATGTGCTACATATGTAAATATGAAAGTTTAGGTTTGAGAAGCGCAAAAATACATAAGAACTCAGCAGGCATGTAAATATGAAAGTTTAGGTTTGAGATATGTAACTACATAAGAATGTGCTACATATGTAAACTTCCCAAGTTTTCTTAGTCAAATGAACCAAGATGGTACATTTTTTGTGCTTCGAAAATCTGGCTCAGAAATGCTTCTGTTGTGCACGACCTTCCCACCGCCATCACCTGTCCACTCACTTATAGCCTCTATTGATGGTGAAGACATCAAAGATGTAATGGCCGTTGCTGACTGGCTACTTGATACTTTTTGGCCTAGAGAGTTATTATCTCTGTCTTCTCCACTTTTCTGTAGCATTGGTGGAAGGGGTGGTACACCAATCATGCGGTGTATGGAACGATCAATGGAGTTGAACAGTTTGCCCACAAGTTTGGTTGGGGCCAAGTTTGTGCTGTATCCACTCTGAAAACGAGATTAGAAAGAAATGAAAACACATGAGAGATACAGAGAGAGAGGTCGAGAAGGTAGCGGCGGCGTGCGGGCTAAGAAAACCTGTTGGTGGTTTCTCAATCTTTCCTCCAAAGATGAGAACAACGTCCTCCACAACTCTACCTCCGCAGAGCGGCCAGAATATTTCAACATCTTCATGGATGCTTGGCAATACCTTAAGCAAAGAATATAACAATGTAAGGATTAATTAATAAGAAAAAAATACTAATCATACCACTCACCTTAGTGAATCATATACTTTTCCCACTTCAGCCAGCATGTAAGCATAAACAAGTTTGTATGGTTGAAAAGGTAACAAGACAAACTGCGAGTTTCCAAGGACCTTTGAATATTCATATATTTCAGTCCTCTGTAGAATGCCACGCCGCATTGAATCAGATTAGGGAATTAACAAAATAAACCATAGATCAAGAAAGATTTATGTTTCTTATGCATCCCAGACTGCAAAGAAGAAACATATAAGCAAAAATAAACAGTTAAAATGAGCTTTTAGTTAAGTTTTTTTTCTCAAATAAAAAGCAAAACCAATAGGAATAACCAAAGATATTCACAATGAATTAAAAATGCAGAATAGCAGATTATTATGTGCCAAACAAATGAAGAACCGCCCATTAAAATGTAACACGTACAAAAAACTTTGAAAAATAGTAAAAAGGCTTCTGCAAAGCAGAGTATTTTATGATAACAGTAACACAAACCATGAATAAAAAAAAAGAAACAAAACAAAGCAGTAGAAACAGCTACTTAGAAAACAAATATGTCATTGTAAATATCAATTGAGGATTTCTGGGTGCATCAGTGCCACAGACCTCAAATCTAATTAAATGTTATCTAAAAGATGATCTTTGAAGAAAGTATATAATAAGTGAAACAGCACACGATAAGAAATAAGGTAATATCCGAGAACGACAGCGATTATTCCTAAGGTAACCAGACAACATGAGAGAAGCAGCAATACAAAAGAATCAGAAAAGAAATACATCAAGAAAGAGAAAATATCATTCGAATGTCTCTACATCCAGGAAAACTATTTTAATCTAGAAAAATACATGCAGTTGTAACATAAGGTTTGCATGATTAATTTGAGGAACATAAGCAAATTGATCAAAAACAGACAAAAATACTATTTAAAACTTGATATTGCAAAATCCAAAATCCCATTCAAAAATCTAAAAATCAAATCTTCTCATCCGCATTTCAAGCTAAAAAGTAAAATTCAACTCCCAGCTTGATATCGTAGGAAAGTTAAAACCACAACAAAAATAATAATAATATTGCTGAATTCCATGATTACAAATAAAGACTCTCCTAACAAAAACAAACGACACCAAAATAGCAACACAATCATAAAGACACAACATACAAAATCCAATTAGGGCTACGATGGTGGAGATGTTGACGGCGGCAGGACAGCCTGCTGGGTGGTGTTGGAGATGGCCAGCGGCCTGCCAAAAGAGATCTGGAGGAAGGGCAGCTTGCTGGGATGTGTTGGAGACGGCCAGCGATCTGCAGGAAGGGAACTGGAGGAAGGCAGCCTGCTGGGATAGTGCAGGGGACGGTGGACAGCGACCGGCAGGGGTAGGGACAAGCACCCTGCAGCATGGACAGCAACCCGGAAGATGTCACCGGTAGTCTTGACAGCACACAGCATAAAGGACAGCAACCTGGAAAGAGCAGGATAGGATGGCAGCAAAAGGATAGCTATTGGAGGCGGAAAACAACAACAGGGAAGATGATTGGGGTGGTTGGTGGGAGGCAGGGACACCAGGTACGTGGCTGTAAGGCCGGAGCTGCAGCGGAGAAGATAGTTTGTGACTGCTAGAAGCGGGGTCGGAGAGCTGCGGAAGGATACATATCTCATTGGGGTTGAGCTACAGCTGGAGCGCCACCCAAACCCTTGGAGACACTCACCACCTCGGATGAATTACAGCCCCAAAGGTAGCACTCATCCAAATATGAACCCTAAAGCACTCAACAACACATCTATAGTGGGAATTTGTAAATATGATAGGTAATGCTTAGAAAAGGAAAGAAATAGAAAATGCCGGCATATAATGGGTAGGAAATAAAATAGAAGAATCATGGAAAAGGAAGGGGAGCGAAAAAGGAGAGGGGCTGGCCCGCCGTACTGTAGCAACTACAGTGTCAGTGTGTCACGACCCGGGGAAGCTCCCGTATCAATCTACCAAGGTTGGTGGAGCTACAACTGTATTCGTCGAAGCTTTTAAGGCAGAAAAAATTTTGGAGGGGGTAGGAATGAATGCGAGGGACACTAGGATAAGACTAGGGTTGGGCTAGCTCTGATACCAAATAAAAACGGAACAAACAGGGAAATCAACGAAAACGAAGCAAACTTTTATTGATACTAAATTAGGCTTACAACACGACGCAAACAGAAAAGGGAAATACAATTATATACTATCTCCAACTAAGAGCCAAAAAGAAGATCCGTGACATTGGTGGCATCAGCGAAGTGTTAAGGGAGCGGGTCAAGGCCGAAGGTTATGAAGGGGGGTTGAAGGGGTGAATTGGGAGGCCAATAGGTAGGTTGGGCGAAAGTGGAGTGGTTAGACAGCAGGATTTGCTACAGGAAAAGTTGCAGTTGGTGTAGGGATGAAGTCGGGGAAACATGAAACAAAAGTTATGTTGTTGGGAGAGAGCGGCTAGGTGTTGGGATGAAGTGTGGGGAGCTGGACAGCAGGTTATGCTGCAAGGAAGGGCCAGCTGGGTGCTGAGAGGAGGTCTGGGAAGCTGGACAACAATGTTATACTATTGGGGAAGGGCAGTTGCGTGTTGGGATGAAGTATGGGGAGGTCGGCAATAGAGGAGAGAGGGAGAAGGGTTATGTAAAGATAAAAAAGAAGATATAACACCACCTCATATCAGAATATAGCCAGAGCACAACCCTAACAAGTGGAAAAATGACTCCACATAAAAAATCTGAAAGCAAACACAGCAAAAACTAAATCCTAACTTCAAAAAAACAGTAGATAAACGATTCCCCATTGGAACAAACGAAAAGGATGGAAATAAAAGGGCGAGTGGCACTCCCACCAGTAAGGATCACGCCCAACCCAACATTTGTCAGGACCGATCTCCTCAAGCAAGTTTGGTCTAGGCTGGTCTCCTTAAACATCGCCTGGACCGGTCCCCTAGCCCCGTGTCAATCCCCCGGGGTTGGGGGAGCTTTTGAATTTATTCGTCAAAGCTTTTGGCTGCACATTGCGGTGATGGAGCAATTGTAATCATCCGGGTCGAACAGATCTTCAACTGTCATTCCAATAGGACTTGGATTCCACTATCAGTCGCACTACCTCCCAAAACACCAGAGTTTGCTCCACTTGCAAGTGTACATTCATATTAGTCCACTCTCCTAAGACTGCTTGACCTGTATGTTTTTATGTTCAGTTGAATCTGCCCAAAGTAACCCTTGGTCGGTTCAATTTGATGTGCGGTGAGAATAACACAAACTTTCCTGCATGGCTTCAAGTGCCTTGGTAAGTCAATCAAATAGGCGTGTCGTTCCAAAGCACATTCTGATAGAACAAGTACTTATCCACTTTTGGCACACCCTGAAACGAGGAATCTCACGAATTAGATATCGAGTCATCACCTTCGTAGCCTACTTCTTCCACTCCTCGTATTCGGCTAAGTGCAACTAATGAACTAGTATGTGAAAAGTCAACTCTGGGGTGATATCTGTGGTAGGTTGCACCACTCTCACTAGCCTCCACTCAAAAAAGACCTCTTCTTCACTAAAAGAACCTGGATCTCATTGAAAAATCTTTGTCCCCATCAAGCTCCTCGGGCCAATTACAAAGTTGGGGTTCATCTCTACTGTTTGGATATATGATGATGTTAACCTCTGAATAACTCCATGTAATATTCCCAACATGACACAAAATGATTCCACTTCTGTCAGACTGGACCTTCCTCCATAGGGATAACTTAGGAAAAGGTCTATACATATGAAAAATCTATATTTCTTTTATTTGTGGTGGCCCTATATCTGACGCTGGCTCCTCAAACACATGACCAATTTGAACATCCAAGGTCAGCCCTATTAATGTTCCTCTCAATGCTCGTAAAACGGTAGCTTGAGACACCACAATTTTATACTCTACATGAACGCCCATCATATCAAGGTTACTAACTTCTAAAACAATTAGTGTTACCCTAGCTGGAATCTCTCTCCTGGGGTCAACTGAAATCTATAGTGTTTCTTCCTCTTTGGTTGCAAGCTGAGAATCCTTTCTGAAGTCTTTATCTTCTCCTGAATCAATTGTCATTGCCCACTTTTACAACGACGCCCTACTCAGTGAAACAAATCTCTCCTCTGGTCTTGAATTTGATTCCAAATTTAGGGATGCGGATTAATCCTACGAGTTCTCCACTTTTAATCAACTTTTCCTCTGTCGAGGTCGTCATGGGTGTGCTCCTAGGTGTAATCAAACAGCAAGATCCTAAGGTTAAAATATGTCTGTAAGATGTGGAAGTTGCTAAGTTTTGTGGTCTCTCAACTTCTAAAGCTAGAGTCAACGCCCTCTGTTTGTAATAAGCTGATAGGAAGTGGCGTTGTGTCTCACGCTTCATCTTCAGATTATCTCTTTCTCTCCTTCGACTCTCCCAATACCGACTGAGGGTGACCACCCATCTGATTTCATCGTGAAGGGGGGTTGAAGGGGTAATTTGGGAGGCCAGTAGGTAGGTTGGGCGAAATTGGAGTGGTTGGACAGCAGGATTTGCTACTGAAAAAGTTGCAGTTGGTGTAGGGGGAAGTCGGGGAAACATGAAACAAAAGTTATGTTGTTGGGAGAGAGCGGCTAGGTGTTGGGATGAAGTGTGGGGAGCTGGACAGCAGGTTATGCTGCAAGGAAGGGCCAGCTGGGTGCTGAGAGGAGGTCTGGGAAGCTGGACAACAATGTTATACTATTGGGGAAGGGCAGTTGGGTGTTGGGATGAAGTATGGGGAGGTTGGCAATAGAGGAGAGTGGGAGAAGGGTTATGTAAAGATAAAAAAGAAGATATAACACCACCTCATATCAGAATATAGCCAGAGCACAACCCTAACAAGTGGAAAAATGACTCCACATAAAAAATCTGAAAGCAAACACAGCAAAAACTAAATCCTAACTTCAAAAAAACAGTAGATAAACGATTCCCCATTGGAACAAACGAAAAGGATGGAAATAAAAGGGCGAGTGGCACTCCCACCAGTAAGGATCACGCCCAACCCAACATTTGTCAGGACCGATCTCCTCAAGCAAGTTTGGTCTGGGCTGGTCTCCTTAAACATCGCCTGGACCGATCCCCTAGCCCCGTGTCAATCCCCCGGGGTTGGGGGAGCTTTTGAATTTATTCGTCAAAGCTTCTGGCTGCACATTGCGGTGATGGAGCAGTTGTAATCATCCGGGTCGAACAGATCTTCAATTGTCATTCCAATAGGACCTGGATTCCACTATCAGTTGCACTGCCTCCCAAAACACCAAAGTTTGCTCCACTTGCAAGCGTACATCCATATTAGTCCACTCTCCTAAGACTGCTTGACCTGTATGTTCAGTTGAATCTGCCCAAAGTAACCCTTGGTCGGTTCAATTTGATGTGCGGTGAGAATAACACAAACTTTCCTGCATGGCTTCAAGTGCCTTGGTAAGTCAATCAAATAGGCGTGTCGTTCCAAAGCACATTCTGATAGAACAAGTACTCATCCACTTTGGGCACACCCTGAAATGAGGAATCTCACGAATTAGATATCGAGTCATCCCCTTCATAACCTACTTCTTCCACTCCTCGTATTCGGCTAAGTGCAACTAATGAACTAGTATGTAAAAAGTCAACTCTGGGGTGATATCTGTGGTAGGTTGCACCACTCTCACTAGCCTCCACTCAAAAAAGACCTCTTCTTCACTAAAAGAACCTGGATCTCATTGAAAAATCTGTCCCCATCAAGCTCCTCGGGCCAAGTACAAAGTTGGGGTTCATCTCTACTGTTTGGACATCTGATGATGCTAACATCTGAATAACTCCATGTAATATTCCCAACATGACACAAAATGATTCCACTTCTGTCAGGCTGGAACTTCCTCCATAGGGATAACTCAGGAAAAGGTTTATACATATGAAAATCTATATTTCTCTTATTTGTGGTGGCCCTGTATCTGATGTCGGCTCCTCAAACACATGACCAATTTGAACATCCAAGGTCAACCCTATTAATGTTCCTGGTCAGCCCTATTAATGTTCCTCTCAATGCTCGTAAAACGGTAGCTTGAGACACCACAATTTTATACTCTACATGAACGCCCATCATATCAAGGTTACTAACTTCTAAAACAATTAGTGTTACCCTAGCTGGAATCTCTCTCCTGGGGTCAACTGAAATCTATAGTGTTTCTTCCTCTTTGGTTGCAAGCTGAGAATCCTTTCTGAAGTCTTTATCTTCTCCTGAATCAATTGTCATTGCCCACTTTTACAACAACGCCCTACTTAGTGAAACAAATCTTTCCTCTGGTCTTGCATTTGAATCCAAATTTAGGGATGCAGATTAATCCTACGAGTTCTCCACTTTTAATCAACTTTTCCTCTATCGAGGTCGTCATGGGTGTGCTCCTAGATATATTCAAACTGCAAGATCCTAAGGTTAAAATATGTCTGTAAGATGTGGAAGTTGCTAAGTTTTGTGGTCTCTCAACTTCTAAAGCTAGAGTCAACGCCCTTTATTTGTAATAAGATGATAGGAAGTGGCGTTGTGTCTCACACTTCATCTTCAGATTCTCTCGTTCTCTCCTTCGACTCTCCCGATACCGACTGAGGGTGACCACCCATCTGATTTCATCCTCAATGTTCGCAATCCTCTGCTGAAGTTAGCAGATTTCTAGCAGTATCTCTTCCCGGGTAGGCTCGGACATGTATCTGCTTAGAAGCATGGCTAGGGTTTAAAGTTGAGTGTTAAACGATGGTGCATCTAACTAATTGAAGGTATAGAAAATTTGATTTGGAATTGCTAATTCTGAAAATTAGCAAAGAGAATTTAAGGTTTGGTTTTGGAATTGGTGGTTATGGGTGGGAAAGAAAAATTTCCAGCGGGAGGTATAAGGCAGAAGGATGCATATCTCGTCGAGGGGTCGAGTTACAGTTGGAGCACCACCCGGACCCCTAGAGACGGTTACCACCTCGAACGAGTTACAATCAGAGCATATTCTCGCAGTCGAATACAACCCTTGGAGGGGAAGAACGCCTCAAAGGAAACACTCAGAAATATGCACTCATCAAAAAATGAACCCTAAAACACTCAACAACATATATATATATATATAATGGGAATTTATAAATATAATAATGGTTAGGAAATGAAAGAAATAGAAAAGGCAGGCATATAAGGCATATAATAGATAAGTAATTAAATAGGAGAATTATGAAAAAGGAAGGGAAGAGGGAGGGAAAAACAAAAAAAGGAAAGAGGAGAAAGGTCGGATCGCGGAACTGTAGTAGCTACAGTCCCGCATCTGCGACACTGTCGCA
This sequence comes from Phalaenopsis equestris, assembly GCF_001263595.1. Classification (NCBI taxonomy): domain Eukaryota; kingdom Viridiplantae; phylum Streptophyta; class Magnoliopsida; order Asparagales; family Orchidaceae; genus Phalaenopsis; species Phalaenopsis equestris. The sequence continues at coordinate 286,537 of NW_018164886.1, forward strand.
ACTACAGTGCTGCGACACAGGGAAGCTCCCGCGTCACAGCTTATACATTAAAAAAACCTAAATTTTCACTATCTAAACTAAATTTACATAATATACTAATAACTAAATAATAGAATAGTGTCATCATATAACATAAAGCATATCACATGAAAAAAAAAATCAAACTAAAATAGGCAAACAAATAAATAGTAACATATTTAGCAAACAACTCTAAAATTAATAACATATATTAATAGATCCAGAATATAGGCATAAAACAAACTAGTCATCTAGTCATTAACCTTGACAAAAAAATAAAACATATAATAAAATTCAACGCTATAGCATAATATCATAATATGGCTAAAAATAAGAAAGATAAGATCACATAATAAAAATGCAAGAACATTCAAATTAATTTAACAAACAAGTAAATGACAAGCATAAATAACTACCTAGCCTTAAAAA